>NC_038248.2:35719898-35886961 GCF_000004515.6 Glycine max | reverse complement strand
TTAGTCGTTAGTAGAAAATTATTTTTAATGATTATAAAAATATACAAGCATTTGAAATGTTTAGTTGGATTTTTGATTTTTTTTCACAACTCACTTTTTATATTTACTTTATTCATTTTCTTGGTATGTAATTTATAGTTCACAGTACACTTCAAAAGTTTATTTTATTGGTGATTTGTAAATATCTCATAATCCCTAATGTTGATTGAAGGAATTTAAGCAATGGTGGAGTTGTTCTTTTGTCCCCCAAACATAATGGCAATTTTAAGTGTTCTTCTGGCCACATCGAATAAATACTAAATAGTGTTAGTATCTCCTTTGATTTTTGTTTCAAAATATCCCTCCCTATCTCACAAATTCTTTTTGCAGTTCATTTGTAGCAAAACTTATGAGTTGAGTCTGGAAAGTAACTTTTGGAATTTGCCTTCTTCCCTTCAATATTTTGTTTTGGGAATATCCTTTCCTAATATCTGCAAACTGAAATGAATATATATGCCAGTTATGTTTTTGAGCAATACGCCAATAGCTGAAGATGCAGTTTATTTTAAGTATAAGAATATCTTGATAAATTCCAACTTTGGTATTAGATTCTTCTCATATTGCTCTGTTTAGCAAACTGTGCAATGGACCAATTTTTGCAGTTAATTTGAGTCTTATTTTTTTTTCCTCATGTTTTATATTATATTAGATGCTTTTTGTTTCCTTTTGTTCCTGTTTTTTTACCTTTTAATCGAATGATGGAAATTAGGTTTTTTTTCTATAGCTAGGATTAATCATACATCATTTATTTAGAAAACCTCCATTTCTATTACTCGAAATTATGTGATTATTTTATGAAATGGTACAAGAAAGTTGAAAAGCTTGATGAATGTTGAGTTATCAAATGGAACATGTAATTGTACCCTTCAAAGCATCTCGAGCATCTCTTTTGCTCTGCCACTTTTACATAAATGAAATGTCATTTTTCAGAAAGAGAATATATCAAAGGCAACGTGTGCGTCTACTCATTGTGTTGTTCTGTCTTGATGATTTTCTTCTTTCCTCATTTTCAATATAAAGTAATACTGTGGCCGCATCAAAAGTTGTGATCTTAACCGATGCGAATGTGGACCACGAGAAACTGTCGGCAACAGTAGGTTCATCAAAATAGTGGACAATATTTTTATACGGTGGCGCTTGACTTGATTAATTTATTTAAAGGGCACAACAACTAGGATCGGATTGTATTTAGATTCATATACTCTTAGTTGTACGCACCTCACTTTTAGGGAATTGTATACTTTTTTGGATTGATTTGTATTTGTTTTCTGCACACTTAATCTTTAAGTATTTTGCATTTGAGATTATAGGATTGTGTATCCCCTAGATCAGATCATATTTCGATCCTTACACATTTAGCCTTTAAGCATCTTATGTTTGACGTTAATGGTTGTGGATCCTCCTAAATTGATTTGTGTCTCGATCCACAAGTTTCTTTACAGGATCTTAGTTGATCACTACCTTATTACATTAAGCAGCTCATTCTAATTTGGGTCTAGGACGCATGTATTTTGGATGCAACCACTTGTGTTTTTCTTTGGTTAAAAGTTAAGCATACATTTAATATGTAAAAACCCTTGATATTTTGACTCTTTATGGTTTAATAGTTTTTAAAAAATATTTACCTAGTTTTTTTCTCTTTGAAAATGCTTATTTTTTTTCTTGAAAATTTTGTGATGACCTTATATTATATATATAATGAATATCATAGCCATATACTACTTATACTTCTACCTTTTGATTGATAAAAAGAGTAAAATTATATCATGTTGACACAAGTTTTTTGAGGGTTTGAATATAGCATGTTTAATGTTCATTGTAATTTGTAGGCAATTTTCATTTTCATGTTTGTATTGTTATCACAACATTCATTGTTTGAGATTGTTAGTAACCATCTTTACAGGTACAATGTCTTTCATACTTTTTTGAAACTCTTTTTTGTTTCAAATGCTTTTATAACTTATTTTATTTGATTAATGACTATTGTTTTATGTACAAGTTATGTTTATTATGAGTGAATCTTAGTTTTCTATTTGAGATTCAATATAATGATTCTTCTAGACAATTTAGATTAATCGTTATATTGAATCTTGAATTATTTGTTTGAACAGTTTGGGAAAAGTCTTTTTTTTACAGTAGGTTTATATGTACAGGTTAACTTTATTTTCTTAAATTTGATGAAATTTTGGTATAGTGCATTTCACTTTATTCTCTGGGTGCATACTTGATTGTGGTGGAATTCATGTCACCGCTTTCATTTCGTGTACTTGAAGATCAATGTGAAATACTGTCGAAATTTCGTCAAATTTCCTTGCACAATAAGCCTGACAACTATTTGAAAGAAATTATTAACAAGTCAGTTATAATTTGTAAGACATATATTTTATCATTAGTATTTGACATCAATATTTTAATTGTACAATATGCATGCATGTTTCTCTTAACCAATGCTTTGAAGGAATTCAACAATAGTCAAGAAAGTAAATCCAAGACTACTGCTAAATGAATTCCAGTTAAAATAAATCATTTAAACAATGTTTAGTGTCTTAAAAATTACATTTTATTATTGTGTACACTAATTTTGGGTTAACTTTGAATATATGAATATCTTATTAAATTTAGTGCAATAAGCAAAGAGGAAGCACTAAGTGCGGCTATTACGTACTGCGTTGGATGTCAATGATAGTCCTAAAAGGTTTCAAAGATAATTGAGAAATGATAATTGTTTACTTCAAACCTAATTTCATTTGTTATAATTGTTATTATTTATAATGGTTAACTTATGTTTTATTATATCATGCACTATTTTGCTGAGATAAGAGCATTGGAACTAGAGTGAATAAAGACAATTCGCATTCAGAGGGCAAGATGTTTTCTTAGAGTTAAAAATGAAATATTAAGTGTTTAAGGAATTTTACAATTGTAAAGTTATATTTAATTAGCTTAAGTTATAGATGATTCTATGTATTGATGTTATTATTTTCATTACTTTAACTATTTCTTTTAATTGATAATAATTATTCCAATAATAGTATAAAAATTGTATTACCTGAAAACAGTTTGGACTGGTTCTATTTTTCAATTTGCAGGTTTTGATAATATTAAAAAAATAGATAGAATATTAAAAAAAATTACAAAAACAACATTAATTTTTATAAAAACCAATATTGTGGTGCAAAAAACAACATCAATTTTTTTTAAATCAATGTTGTGGTGCAAATAACAATATTAATTTTTAGAAAATATGATGTTGTGGTGCAGAAAACAACATCAGTTTTTCTTACAACTGATATTGTGATGAAAAAACAACATCAAATCACAATATCAATTTTTCTTCTTAAGATTGATGTTGTGATGCACTTACAGCATTGATTTTGTTAATCAATATTATTTAGTGAATTTTAAGATCGATAATTTCAATATCAATTTATAATTGATATTAAAAAATTTTAATAACTAATTTTAAAAACTTATTTTTTTTAGTAGTGATAGCCACGGAATCTAAAAAAACAAAGTAAATTAAGTTGATTTTTTCTAGAAGAGTAAATTAGATTGATTGTATCGCGGTATCTATCACTGTCATTTCTTTCTTTTTGTTTATTACCCGCATGCCCCTTGAAATCCCCAACCGCTAAGCTTCAGTGTTGCAGAAAATACGCAACAATATTGATTAAGCATTTATATTTGCATTTGCAGACATAATATGGTAGCTATCTTTAGGTTCAACATACTGTTGAGATATGTTGAAAACCTTGTCACAATCACCGATTTTTTAGCAACATAATTTAGTTGACACGTGAGGTATCGGAGGTGGACAGATCGAGCATAAAGCGTGATTCACATTTCAGAGTTAGGAACAATTAATGGGTGTGCCATAATAGGTAATTGCATTGCCATTTGATATTTCCTTTATATGGTAACTAAATTAATATATGTCTACAAATAGATACTACAGGGTATCACCATATGGGCATATTACATTTAATCAAAAGTATTGTGTCGTATTGTTTTGTTAAAGTTCACTTAGAAATCCTTCGCCCTCTCATAATTTTATCTCCAATGGAATTGGGAAGCATAATGCACTTCCTTCAAGATAAGACCATTTTAGTCACTGGTGCCACTGGCTTCCTCGCAAAAAGTCTATCCCTTTCTTTCTATCTATCTAAGCTTGCTTATTGTGCTTGCATGATACTAAGCTATATATCTTGTTACCATGCATTTCCTTGTGTGTTTTTGCAGTTTTTGTGGAAAAAATATTGAGAGTTCAACCAAATGTGAAGAAACTTTACCTTCTTTTGAGAGCCAGAGATACTGAATCTGCTACTCAACGTTTACATACTGAGGTGAATGTACAAAGATTTACAACTATTAATATTTTTTTCAGTCATCAAAAATTTAGAATACATCATATATCAAAACCTATCTTTACCGAATTTGGCTATTCGTAAGGTAACTAACCGCAGGCACAAAATCTCTAATGTATTTAGAATGATGACTGATATACACTTCGCACTTCTGTGTATCAATCATTGTATTAATAATTATTAATTTTCTTTTTCTTATTTCTCTTTTTCTTTCTAAGAGTTTAATTATGTTAATATATTTGGTGTCCAGTGATTATTTTTCATATATTTAATGTGAGATTAAAGATTCGCCAACTAGTTTCAACTCACAATTGCCACACATATAAATAAGGCCAGGGTAATGATAAACATCCACCCCATTTTAAAATGAATTGGTGGAAAGAAAAGAGAAATAAAAATGAAAATGAAGGGAAAAAATGTAATGTAATTGAAAACGAGAAAGTAAAAAAAAAAATAATAGGATGAAAATGAGATGAAGAAAAAAAAAGTGTCTCCTATTTTCCTATAAATAATGTATTTTCACCAACAAATGACCTAGTCTACACAAATTTACGAGTAATTTTGTTATTTTAACTGATATATGATTTTTGAGTGTTAAAGAAAAAATTTGAATGGACAACAGAGATTTGATAGGTATAATAGATAATCAAATTAAATGCTATTAGTTAACACCTAGTTAGAGAGGTGTGATGATATACATTAAACTATATTATAACTAATATTAAATGTAAGCAGGTGATATATGATAGGAACAGAGATAAAGAAAAATAATAACTATATATCATCACTAAAGTGATATTAATATCATCTCAAAAGTTCCCCTATCACACACCTAATATATTTTTACAGCATTTTTAATGATGTTTTAAATCAGTATATCTGATATTTGATCACGCTATTATATTTATTTTCCTCTGTAGATCATAGGGAAGGACTTATTTAGATTGCTGAAGGAAAAACTGGGTACAAGATTCAATTCCTTTGTGTCAGAAAAGTTGGCCGTAGTGCCTGGGGACATTTCTCAAGAGGACTTGAATTTGGAGGACCCAATTCTAGGGGAAGAGATTTTCAATCAAACAGATGTTATAGTTAATTTAGCTGCAACAACTAACTTTGATGAAAGGTATATATTCAAGGTGATATAATTTTAAAACCATATATATTGTGTGTCTCTATGTTCACATAATTTACAAATAGTATTTTATTTCTCAATAGTTAAAATGACATTTTTTTTATTTTTTCTCTTATGTCTGATAAATGCAGATATGATATTGCATTGAGTATAAATACATTAGGAGTTCTGCACGTGTTGAGCTTCGCCAAAAAATGTGTCAAACTAAAAGTGCTAATCCACGTATCAACAGGTTAGTATATATGCATGCCCATGATAATTAAAATTATAACTGATTCAAATCTCACATTCAATCTTCCAAATGATTCTCTCATCAAAATAAAATACAGACCCAATAGATGGGGCTGATCAGATGGCAATACAGTCTCTGTAATTGTGGAGATGATTTGGGTTCAATTTATGTAAAATTCATCTTTGGATAGGAGAAAAAACTTTAAATGTGTATAATCTCATAACCGACTTGAACCACAGTTTTTTTTAGGATATATCGAGATCCTACCATTTGAGCCAAAGGTTCTGATTATCTTAATTATCAAAAAATATATATTCAGTATTCAAATGTATTTGAATCCACTTATATAACAATGGGGCAATTTCCCCACAAAATTTTAAAAATTTCTTAATATAATATACATATGTAATTATAAATTATCCCCATAATATGAAATGTAAAATAAAAATTTAATTTGTAACATAAGTTTGTCCCCACAAATTTATTTATATCAATATTGTTCTCACTACATAAAAATTTCTTGATCCGTCAATATATATATATATATATATATATATATATATATATATTAGATTTTTCATAAATTTATTTATGTCATTGTAGATGCCAATTTTGCCTCAAGGTTATTGCAACAAGTAATTATATTAGGATCACGTGTTTCATGTACGTACTCTTTGCGAGATAATGCTTATAAAATATACAATATGAAGATTGTAGCATCAATATTGTGTCCACCTTGTTGACATAACTAGTGTTTAATTACGATAGAGTGAGAACTATGCTAAATTTATCATAAACTCTAGCTTGAATTTGTCGTGAGACTATATAAGCCATTATGTCCATGGAATTTCTTGAGTAAAATTTCCGAGAATTTCTTTATTGCTATATATGTTGCAGCTTATGTATGTGGAGAAAGAGAAGGACTCATACTAGAGGCTCCACATCACTTTGGTGTGTCACTAAATGGAGTGCCCGGACCAGACATTGATATGGAAAAGAAAAAGGTGGAGGACAAATTGAATCAGCTTAGAGAGGAAGGAGCCATAGAACATGATATTGAATTGGCCATGAAGGACTTGGGTACTCAAAGGTTTGTTCTAATTATTGTACTACTTCCCAATAGCCAATTAACTTCCCTGGCCACTTATTCATTTTTTCACAAAGCAGCATCAACTAATTAATAATGTTGAGAAATTTACAATTTTATGTGTTTTGCAAAAATTATTTGGTTTCTTGCAACATTTTCCCTTTTAAAAATTACGAAAAACTGAATATTAGAGCAACCATGTATGGATGGCCAAACACGTACGTCTTCACAAAGGCAATGGGAGAAATGCTTGTAGGAACTACAAAGGGAAACATGAACGTTGTAATTGTACGTCCCACAATGGTTACTAGCACTTACAAAGAACCTTTCCCTGGTTGGATTGAAGGTTTAAGGTAAATCATCGATCACATCTCTTATTGTGTCCACGCATATATGTAGTTTCAATTATCCACACCATCTTATGTTCCCTTGGCTCGACTTCCTAGAAATTAGTTAAGTGGCATTTAGAAATGGAAACACAACCAAAATTTTCTCATCTGATCGAGATTTTCTTACAGAACCATAGACAGCATAGTTGTTGCTTATGGTAAAGGAAAACTAGTATGCTTCCTTGCGAATCTTGAGGCAGTTTTTGACGTGGTAAGTCACTAAATAAACCCTTTTCTTCTTTTATTGGTGCTAAGAAAAATAAGTGGATATGTATATATTAATGCTGAGTTTGATATAGATACCGGCTGACATGGTGGTGAATGCAATGCTAGTGGCCATGGTGGCTCATGCAAATCAACCTAGTGATATCATATATCATGTGGGTTCCTCTGTTGTAAATCCAGTTATGTACCTTAATCTTCGAGACTATAGTGTAAGATATTTCACAGAAAAACCTTGGATAAACAGGGATGGAAAGCCCGTCAAGGTTGGCAAATTTACCATATTGAGAAACATGGATAGCTTCCGCAAATATATGTACATTCGTTACCTGCTTCCCTTAAAGGTTACTTCAAAATTCAAATCCTTAATTTCTATAATTAAGTCACATAGTTTCTTAGCTTTAATTTTCATGCAATCATTCAGAAGTCACAAGTAACAATATCATGTGGATGTGAACTTTACTTGAGCTTATTATAACATTTTTTAAGGCAACAATATGTGCTTAATTAATATATTGTTTGCATTTAATAGGGACTAGAGCTTGTCAATGCAGCTTCATGCCAGTATTTTCAGAAAATGTATCTTGACTTCAATCGGAAGATCCGTACTGTCTTGCGATTGGTTGAACTTTACAAGCCTTACTTGTTCTTCAATGGGGTGTAAGTTAATTATTAGCAGCCAATAAATAAGATATTGAAGAACTTGTTTAACGGCAATATTCACTATCTCATGATAGTGCTTGTTTTGCACACAGATTTGATAATACGAATACAGAAAAGTTATTATCATCGGCAAGACAAGGTGGGGTAGAGACCGAATTGTTTTACTTTGACACAAAAATGATTGATTGGGAGGACTATTTCATCAATATTCATTTTCCTGGGATCATCAAGTATGCCTTCAAGTGATGCCTAATTACATACTTTGCAGAAGCCCTTTTAGAGTTTATCATATGAAGCTTGAATTTGTTGTATTCAAATTGGTGCTGGCGAGTTTATATGTTGATCTATTACAAATTATTGAATTTAACCTTATAGCTGTAAGTGTTTGATATATGGAGCGAATATTTCGTCCTGGGTTCAAAAATGACACTATACTTTTTTCTTTAGTTCCTTGTCCATGATTGGATTATATATACGGAGTTAAGGAGACACACCCAGGGGCGTTAAATTCGCTAGTTTATCTGTTTCCTTTTTGTTTTCAATATCAATAACAATCTATAACAATTTCCTTTGGCAACAGGCACTGATTAAGCCATTAAAATTCAAAAATAGAAAGAAAGAAAAAAATATTACAGTTTCTATTAAAAAATACTTATTTATGATTAACCTTTGACTCAAGTTCTTTAATAATCGGAAGTTCTTTATTACGTAAATAAACTCCTTAATCAACTTTATCATAATAAGCTCTTTAATTTGTTAAAACAATTTTCTTGATTAAATTTATAATGTAAACTCTCATCATAAAAAATTGTCAAATAAACGTTTAACAAAACTATTTGCCTGAAATAGTCCTTATCCATGATTTTGCTACTTCTTGAAATAATTTTAAATATACTATATGGACTCAAACATATGCAAAAGAAAACTAATTCACGCTAATTAACAAAGTTGTTTAACATCGTACAATTTTACTAATTTCATTTAAAAAAATAAGTTTAGTTGTTGAACGTTTAGTTCTTGAACAAAATAACAAACTTTATAATTGGACTAGTTGAAGATTATTCATTCATTGGATAGAGTCCATCGGAAGGTTAAGTATCGGCCACTATAACCACTACCCGCTTTGGAACCATGACTGAAACCCCCCACACAACCTCTGACATAATTACAACAATGAGATTAAACAGTATAACTTACTGTGGGTCTGTTGGGAGTGGTTAAAAATGTACCCTTTTAATTAGCTTACAATCATTTGTAGAAGCTTAATAACCGCAAGGTTGCTGCCGTTTATCTTGCCACCAGTAACCCCAAAGCAATCAAAGGACAAGCCAAACAAAGGGCAAGCCCATGGAAAAATTTATCATGAAGGAGGAGACCTCTCTTTTCTTTTACCAGTGACAGAAGTGGCATTGTTTTCATCGACTTGGGAATCCAAGCTACTAACACCATTAGAAACAGTAGCAACAACATCATGACCACATGGCCGGGTAATGCAGAGCCAACATCTCGTAGACTCACAGCTAGTGCCTGGTGCTAGGGGTACATGCCAATAACCTTTTTCCGATTCCTGAAACAAAAAAAAAAATCACATTTTATACAATAACAGAATTTAGAAACAGTAGTAAAGAAACAAAGTAGTTCTGAATTTGATAGAGGCATAGAATACAAAACATTTTAGATGCTAAAGTATTTAGGATTTTTATGTTTGCAAAGGCAGTTTTAGATGCTTTGGCATGTATAATGCTAATGCTCTTTTACATCTGGTCTGGTTGCACTTAGCAATCTTTAGATATCCAACTTGAATTTCTAAATATATACCTTTACCAATTTCTAAATTATTTTTGTAATATGAAACTAATTAAGAGGTAAAATTAGCGCTGAGCAAAAAAAAAAAAGAGGTAAAATTAGCAATTCATAAAAAAGGCGATAACAACTCGTGCTCAAGCATCTTGAGATTCCTATGGGTTTGAAAGGGCATCACATGTCCACACACATTGGTTGTTTGGGTTGAAGAAAAGGCATTTGAGGTATCTATGGTTAAGCCATGCCGTAGTAATTGAGAATAACTTCTCTCTGTTTCGTCACCAATTTTAGGAAACACATAAAACTGTCATCACAAAAACATCTCACCCTGATGCCTGAAAGACAGACTAAAGTCTCTTTCACAACTTATATGTACATTAGAGGTAAAAAAAATTAAGAATATACTCAGGCCTCACTTTATCAAATGACAATACAAATCTCCTGCTAATAACCAAAATACGAGAAATGAACCTAGAGTCTAGAGGGAAGATGGTAGACCAATTGTGTCTCCGGCCAAATAGTAGGAAGATATATGCTGGAATGCCTATGAAAATGGTTGAGGTGGCAGGGCCTAGTGGGTGTTAGTTACTTTGTAACATCCTGAAGGCATAGAAGAATGAAATTGATTAGTTAGGGGTGGTTAGTTAAGAGGAGAGGTGGGAATGATTACTCTCTTCAAGCTGTAAAGCTGAGGGCATACTGGCATAGGTGTATTATCTGTAGGAGCTTTGCTTGGGAAAAGTATAGTAGCCTCTTTCGCATTTCTGTTTTTCATCCCTTCTTCTATGATCTATTTATATTTTGAAACTTACACCGACTAAATACAATAGAATCCGTTTACTCTCAGTCTTCAATATTGGGTTCCTAAGTCCTAACTTCCAATCATCTCCCCTCAAATACCAAAAGATCAAAATACTAAGCTGTCACACAGAAAAGAATACTAAGTTTCTAACACATTCTCAGCAGGAACAGTAGAATGGCACTACATGCATTACCTGGATGACCAATGAATATGATGGTGGCATCTGAAGTTTTAGGTTTCCTTTCACAAAAGTGTAGTGAACCTGTACATAAAAAAAATAAAAAATAAAAATGTGTCACAAAAGCAAGGGCATGCTAGATAAATCTTAAACACCCTACAGATCAGATTTCGGACTATACACAGTTAAACAGCCTACAGATCAGATTTCGGACTGTATATAAAAAAAATAAAAAATAAAAATTTGTCACAAAAGCAAGGGCATGCTAGATAAATCTTAAACAGCCTACAGATCAGATTTCGGACTATACACAGTTGAACATTGAAGGCTCCAATGGGAAACAATTACTGCTATGTCAAACATTGGAGATGTACTAAAGGTAATAAAAAATATCCCTGTTTCTCAAACGGCTTGAAACAGATCAAACTTTTTTTCTCTCAAAAATTCACTCCCTGCCCCTCTAAAAAATCCTAATCCCACAGGAAAAAAGCAACAAGAGTACAACAAAATTTAATGAGCACAAAATCATAAGAACGGAATAAAAACTCTCCTGAACTGACATTAGAGTAAACAATTTCAGAAAAATGTAGAAGAGTAAAAGTGCCCAAACAGGTCGCAGAGATGTAATAAAATTTGAAAACTTAAATTTATAGGGAAAAGAGTTCCCATACAGGACCCATTTTAAATTGTGAACAAACAACAAGTCACTCATAATGATAGAGTAAGAAAATCCAGAAAAATAAAAAAAATAAAAATTGCCTGATGTCTTTCTTTCCACTGGTTAAAAAAGTTGCTTCCTATCAGTTCAAATATGTGATCTCGCATTTCATCATTTGTCACAAGCAAGCACCTAAGTTTTACTGCAGCAAAGAGCCAATACCTGAAACCCAGAAGATTAATACAAGTACATCAGTGCCAAACAGAGAAAAGATTATAACACATTCATGAAGAACACCAGAAGGAATTTTGACTAAATTAACTATCAACTATTTGAACCTTAAATGATACGACCAGTTACATTTTAGTACTTTAAAAAAAACTTAGCTTTCGTTTAGTCCTTCTCAGTTATTCAAGTCTGAGTTCACTTTAATCCCACCAATAGCTTCATCTGTCTGATGCAGAAAAGCATCATATATGGCACATCAAATGTGAATCAAATCTCATGCAAGATGCTATATATTGCATAGATGACTTGATAAACTGAAGTTCTGAAACTGCATGCTTTAATTTAGAGTCTTTGACCAACATGAAAACAAATGCATACACTCACAACTGAATACCAAATAATAATTTAATCCCAATTAATAATAATAGTAAATAAAGAAATAAATAAACAAAAATTAAGGGCTCAAGAGAAACTAATTGTTTTAAAACCAAATAATAAAATATCATTTAGGCATGTACAGTAAAGAAACAGTCAAACAGTTCAAGAAACAATGCTATGGTCCTAAGATTAAAAGTGAAAAACAAATGCAAAGCCTAAGACATTTATTTGGAAATTTACCAATCATCATTGGATCCATTTGGAGTTGTATACAGTGCACCATTATTCATCCACTCCTCCACCAGTCTTCTGCTAGAAGGATTTTCCATCAGCCCTCTTAGACGCTTGTTGTGCAGCACAACAAGCGGCCATTTCTTCCCACTCCGATTGTACAGTTCTTTCACAACATCATCAAGCTGCACTATTAGAAAATCAACAATACAAACACAATTAGCTGCATAAGCAATAAAGCTTAATTACCATAAAAGAGCAAAAGTTTACATAAGTTGTTCAGACAGTTAAGGTAAAGAGACTCTATAACTTAGGCATACAACCTGAGAAATGCTAAATCCGCCATCTGCAAAATTTTGTTGGTAGAGCCCAATATTTGCTCCATCCACTATAGCTTCATAAGAGGCATGCTTTTCAAGCCAGGCCTATAAGGATCAAAGAAAAGCATCAAAACCAAGCTATTATACCTAGACTAATAACAATAATAAGAGTAAATAGTATATGCATTGATATTTGATGGTGTAAAAGGTTTTGTACACATTCATCCAATAAGTTTGTTGATTTCAACAATAACTATCTTAAAATTCATGCATACTATGATTTCTGATTGATAGACACTCAGACAATGCATAAAAATTAAACTCAAATAATAACATATCATCATTCATGTCATTTAAAATTGTGTCACATTGCTGTGAATGGAGAGATCAACCACACCTGAAATTCACTAAAATTGGCCTTGACCTCTCGTTCAAAGGCCAAGGCAGCAACAGACCCTGCAAACTTCTCCCTCTCCGCGTCATCAATATCAACACAAACCAATTGCTCCCCGCAACAACAACAATGTCCATCAGCACCAACACTCGTTCTGCTCACAACCCAATCCCCTTTCCCAACCCATCCCTGACCATGCCACCCTCCCCCGTTCCTCAAAACTCCCTCTTTAACTTGCCCGGCCTCGAATTCCACCTCGCCAACCTCAGAGGACTTGCTGCCACGAAACCACTCCTCAATAACCACCGCAGAGGACTCACTAACACACCTCACAGAGCTTCTAAGCTTATGCAAATACTCATACACCTTATCCGCTCTACCACACCGCGCACTCACCTTCAAAAGCGCCGCGACTTCCGCCTCCTCCAGGCTCACTCCAACCCCACTCATATGCTCCTCCACCTCGTAGGCCTTATCCGCGTCAAGCATTTCACAGAAACAGAACAGAGCAGGATCGTAGGTTCGCAGCCTCGGCAAAGCGTTGTTGTAGTTCTTGCCCATGCTCTTCACCAAGTCGAAGGCGTAATCGGCGTCGCCTTTCGCCGCGGCGAGGCGCGCTACGGCGGTGACGGTGGCCTCGTTGGGGAGGACGGCGAGGGCGGACATGTGGCAGAAGGCGCGGAAGCCGTAATCGAGGGCGGTGGGTTTGAGGGAGGGGTCGGCGACGGAGTTGGAGCAGAGGTAGAGGAGGGCGTTGAAGTGATGCTGGTTGAGGCGGGTGTTGTTCGAAACGGCGTCGTCATAGAGGGATATGGCGCCACGGAGGTCCTTCGCCTTGGAACATGTGTTGAGCTCGAATTGGAACTTGGCCTCAGGGTTTTGGCTGCCTTTCTTCTTCTTCTTCTTCTTCGAGTGCTCCATCGAAGGGTCAGATTCGGAAGTTTTGCTGTGAGGATTTGCAGGGTTTAGTTAGTTTAAACCCTAGATGGCGGTTTTTTCTTTTCTGTGGCAGTTACTCGTGATTGGGGCCCAAAAACCATGGGCTTGCTCTTCTGCCCAAACATGGATATGGAGTGAGACTGACAATGTACTTGTTAGTTGTGGCAACTAGTGTATTCACCGATCTGTTTAGTTTGAACATGGGAAAAAATAAAATTTAAACTAATTGATTTTAACTGGTTTAAATTTAAGAAATTTTTTTGCCTAACTCGAATCAAATCAATCTAATGTTAATTGGGTTTGTTGGATTCAAGTTATGGGATACCGATCAAACAATTAAAAGTAACAATTTTATCCCAAAATCAATAAATAATGTTGTGATAAAAGAATGTAAACAATATATTTGCATGTAAAATTGATTTACACCAACTAAATAATAGTATAAATTAGCAATAATAACACATGGTTAATTGATTAAATTAAAAAAATAATTGATGATTGGTTATGTTAGACACTCTAAGGACAAATCAAAACACAATGAAAAGATACAAAAGACACAATAATAACTAAGTTTAGGTATAAAAAATTAATAAAAATAATAATAAATATATAATTGATTTGGTTTAGGTTTGGGAAGTATCTACCCATTATCCAAACGAATCAAGTTTAGATTATCAAGTTCTTTAAATTCATTGATAAACAAACACTCTTTAGATATACTTGTAGATCAAGTTAAACCAAACTTTTAATAGGTAAATCAGTCAAATTCAAATAATATATTTTTAACAAACTTAACTCGACCTAATACATTTCAATTTCTAAATGGCATGTTTTGAATCACATTAAAAATAAATGAATCACATTTAGAATATAAAAATTATAATTATTAATGTTGGAAGATCACATTAAAAACATAGAAAATCTCATTCAAAACATGAAACTAAACAAGCTATAAATATATCTCCCTTATTATTTGTTTATAAATTGACAAAATGAATCATACTCTAATATTATAAAATAATATCATTCAATTATAAATCATCATATTTAAATAAGATGATGGTGATGTACCAAGATTTTTAACCAGATTAATCTATCCTTCACATCTTTACAGTGCACCCTCTGTGGCATATATTTTATTCCTCCCAGATATGTACAGTATCTCCTATCCAAATCTCCAGCCAGTCTCCGTCCCGGTTCCGCTGCGTTTGAGTCTCCGTCGTGGCTCTACCGCCATCGCGACTCCATCTCCATGGTGACTCTCTCTCCCGTTCTTCATCCTCTTTTCTTCTCCCTTCGCTAGAATCATCGTCGATTGCGACCACGGCGAACGACGACAGTGGTCGGGTCTAGATATGCTCCAAACGCTGCATCCTTATTGGCCCTGTCACCAACGTCAGTCTCTAGTGATCACGGCGATTGGTGCTGGGTTCGCGAGTTTGGTTTCGACGAGACAAATTTGTGTTTATGAGATTCGTGTGCCATTTGCTTCCATAGCTGATTTTAATCGAGTTTGCTTTTGATTCCATATATTGTAATGTCTTCCTTGGTGCATATGGATGCCCATAAATGTCATCAAATCAAGGACCCTCATAAACTATTCGATAGGATTCTTGAGAGGGATGTGATTCATTTGGTTGTCTTGGTTCATATCTAATGGTGTTTTCTGCTACTGTATGTTCAATGAAATTTCTTTAGTAAAAGTTGTATTTAATTTTACTTATATTTTCTAGTAGAAATCAGATTTGCACTTTGAAGCCAAATAACTTGGTACGTATTTTTTCCCGAAATATTACCATAATCTTAACGCCAATGATGTTTTTCATGTGCAGTATTGTGAAGATCGAAAATATATTATGGGGATGGTGCAAAACATAACTAAAACGCCGCTGCCAAAATTGCCTTCGGCAACGGTGAACGGTAGTCGGCGGCGAACGGTTGTCCGCGGCGGTGAATAGTTGTTTGGGCATGAAGAGAGAGTTGTGGGAAGATGCATGGTATAACCTATTAAAATTGATTAACTTAACGACTACATTTTCTTGTCCACCCTAGCCTTGGCCTCATACTTAATGGGTTGGTTTTATTATGATTTTAATTATTTTTTTTTTACCAATCTGAACAGCACCATTATGGTTAAGATAAAGCTGGTTTTGTTCGAGTCCTTCACTTGCAATAAAAAAATATTATATTTTCAAATTTTTAATAATGCACTATTTTTATAGACTTGTATTATATATTAATCCTATATAAGAAATTTGTTCTTTAATAATTAAATATTTATTTTATTTAGTAATAATTTTATGTCATTATCACTTCATATATCTCATTAATTTATTTACAAAGCATAATAAAAAAAATATGATCAAATTAAAATATTTGGTAATTTATACTGATTAAGATCATAAGAAGATCAAAATGAATGAAGCTAGAAGGGAAAAAACAAAAGAAACAAGAAAAATTAAGTGATAAAGTCTAAAATGCATTATTTAAAATTTAAAAATAATTAACCGATCGAGTCACTAGGTAGGTTTAGGTTGAAAAATTAACTCAAGAACACAAACCAATTATGATTAGTTGGATTTGCAGTGAAAGAAGTCAATTAACCGAAATAATTTAATTGGTTTGATTTTTGTTGTCGGATTCATTGAGTCAATGTAAACTGATGAACACATTTGATAGAAAATGTGAAGAAAAAGGATGTGGAAGTGTGATGGAAAATAATTTAAGAGTACAAATATAATTTGTATATATCCAGTATTTGAATATATATATAAAAGTTTGAACGCAACGCTATAAAACCTTTTCTTTCAAATTTATAAGCACTTTGTGGTCAAGTTATAAACAATGATCGAAAGATCATTTCCATCCTTTTGTAGTATAATCCTTGACCGACCAAAGCACTCACTTCTATGTCCTTAATTCTTATTATCACATCATCCGTTCTCCTTTTCTCCCAAACTTAAATTTTATGTATTTTGTATTTGATTTACTTGGTTATAAACAATTGGTCTCCAAAGGATTTATATATTTATCCACAATTTCAACTTAAATTTTACTTTGTCTGATCTATCAAAACATTATCATTAGTAAAAAAACATGTGCCCAAATTCCATATATGTTAAATATTGAATGTGCCTAATGAGTTTATACATTCTAATAAGTTCGTAGGCTTATTGGTGAACCTTTATGTGAACATCTTCATCATATTAACAATTATTCACCACCCTGACTGAGTTTATGTCACTATCTTATTCATCATATTGGAAAACATTCATGTTCGTCACTCTATATGTTTATATGTCCCAAATTTATTATATATTTCCTTAAAAATGTTTAATGTATGTTTGCAAAAAAATAATTGGGGAGAATGACTGAAGACCCTTTTATTAAACTCCTTACATATTTTACACCTTGGTGAATAATAACTTGTTAAGAATTTTTTGCAGTTTCGGTTGAAAACACATGAAAGCAAAATAAGTAATTGATGTCACATGTTCAATAAACTTAATTATACAATTAAACATTGAGGACATCGTAAGGTATTTATAATTATGATTAAGGTTTTGGTTTTGGACTTAAAAAATATTGTAATTTGTCAATTAAATTTTCAGCTTATTTCCATTATGTACATACACTGATACGCAAGTTTCCACATACATACTTTAGCTAGAAATTTCCCCAGTTTGGTCACTCAATGAGCAAAAAGTTCAAGACATATAATGTATAATGCATTATTTAAATACGCGAACCATTTTCTACTTGATAAGTGTATTATTGTTTGTTACCATGCATGTTATGTTATAATGATTATTTATGAGTGATAAGGACAAACTTTTCAAAAAGTTATGTTCTTCAGTAATATTGATTATTTTTATTACAAGCAGAAGAAAGAGATGAATATTACATCTTTTAGCATTTGAAATTATATTTATATTTGTAATTGGTGCTGCAGTATTGTTGTAGAGCAAATGAAGCTAGCATGATGTAATCAAAGCTTGTGATGAGAAGCACCAACAAAGGTAAACTTTGTGTTTCTTATTCTGCATTTGATCTTTTTGCTTTATACAATACACTCATGTTATCTCTTACAACATTTTTTATTGAGAAAATTTGAATAATACCTAGAATACGAAAAAAATGAAAATTTTTGCACTCTAAGCTCTCCCTATCTATCTATCTATCTATATATATAAACCCACGAAGCATAACTACCTAAGAATGTTGACGATAAATGAATTTTGTTTAGGATATAAAATATTTGGAGATGCTTTAGGTGATCGCATTTTTTGCTTCGGGGTAGTTATTATCTTGCTTTATCTATTAAAGCATAAAGTATAGATTTATTTTACAATTTAAATATTTTCTCCATATCACATCAAATTCTTGTCATTCTATATGACAATCTTGTATATTTATATTTTTCCTCTTATGCAATTCATCATCATTAAATGTTTAATTTAGACTGTTGTACTTAATTGCATTGTCACTCTGAATATGTTTGATTTGTTAAAATTATGATTTGTTAAAATTATGATACTAGACAAGTAGGACAAGATAGGATAAAAATGAGATAATTTTTTTTTATCTTGTACACTATTTAATGAATAATAGACAATACAAGTAAAATAATATAAAATTTATTAATATACTTAATATTAATTAACTTAATACAGTTGATATCAAGTTGATATCTTGATGTCAAATTTAATGAGTTTATCAAAATAAAAAAAAAATAAGTTGACTAGTTACTATTTTTCTGTTTTTAGATATATATATATATATATATATATATATATATATATATATATATATATATATATATAACATTTTGTACCTGAAATAAAAAAAATTGTTCCATGATTTTCTAACTAATAAAAATTAGAGATTTTATCTGTTTGATTTGTAGTGTCCCTTGATTTTTTTTCCGATAAAAAAGGTGAAATCAAAATATTTGTTGTGTTACCATAATTTTTAATAAACCAAATGGATCCTATAGGACAATTACTATGTATCTTCTATTTCATTCATTGCTATCTAAATATTTGTACTTTTAATATTGGGAAAATATGAAGTTATTGTTGTCTTGTGTTTTATATAGTTTCAAACTAACTTTTGTTTGTAAACTTTGTTTAGTTTTTCTCTATCGATGCCGTGGTTAAAAAATGAGTTTAGTAAGATCAAGAACAAATTGGCCGACTTTCTTCATGTTTACTACCTTTTTCTTTTCCATGATAAAGACATCAATATGTTTTTGAAAGAAGATAATAGCATGAACTCTTTTTAATTCTTTAAAGTACACTCAGACATTAAATGCATCAAAGGATACAACGAAGACCAATATAGTTTACTTTTTGTTACTTGAATTTTCAAAGCTCGTATTGTATAGTAATATATTTGATTGCTTTATTTAATTTATAGATGGAGCTAAGGATTACTCGACTTGAGTTTTTCAATCAACACCCTCTACTTCTCAGTCATCAAACTTTAGTTCTCAATCATCTAATTAGAGTTTATACGTTACTATTCTCAATTATCCTTCAGTTGGATTGGATTGATTTTACTTTTAAAAGTTATGTTGTTTTCGAATTTCTCGGAGATGTTGAATCATGTGACTTTGTTTGCCTATAAAATAGATGCTTTCTTAGAAACAAGATCATTTTTCCTATGTTGGCTTATCCTCCTTTTTGTTATATTGTGTGTTTTTGTCGACTTTTTTTATTTGATTATAGTTCTCCTGTATTTAACTTTCTAGTTATAATTTTCTTGCGATATGCAATTTTTGTATTGTGACTTTCTTTAGTCACTTGTGAAAAATTTGAAGGCCATGCTAAAAATCAAGTGATGCCAACCTCCAATAGTGATTTATGAACCCCTTAAAGTAAGTTCACGACTTCATGTCTTTTTACTCATGATAGTTTCTGGTAAGTCACATATGGGAGGTGTTTAGTGCAATGTATTGTATGCTGAAAATACCTCAAACTCAAACTACAAGAGAAAGACAACATAGAATCTCAAAATGAGACTTTTTGAAAAATTTATGAATATAGTAACTCTCTTAACATCCTTTTATCTATTATATAATGCGCAAAAATACCAATAACTCCCAACCTCAAAATATTGACTAAATTCATTATTTTTCATTGTCTTGGAGAAATCTACTAGAACAAAGCTCCATTTAAAATCTGTTACAGTAAATGAGTCACTTTTTTTTTCATTTTCTCTAAAAATGCATGAATATAAAGTTATTTTGAACTCTGTAAATGTAGTTATACACATGATTTCCAACTTTTCAAATGAAATATTGTTTTGAATTTTTATATTAATTTTTATTCAATCAATTAAAAAATGTGGCATTAGCATTCATTTGTGTGAGAAAGTTTCATATGAAATAACAATTCTCATAGATGAATATTCATTTCGCTTTTGTATCTCTATTCAAATGAACACTAAGAGTAAAAAATAGTGATTTCAAATTCTACACGGATGAAAATCAAAGAGAAATACTTTACAGAATCAAAACTAAAATTTACTCGTTTAATATAGGCACCAAAAACAATAATATAGAAAGATGAAAAACATTTTTTACAAGAATCATTTCAAAATCAATTTCCTTTTATAGTGACTAAAAATATATCGTAGCCTTAACTTTATTACCTAATCCGAAATGTAAGATTAAGTTCTTCATTATGGAAAGGTTAATCCAAAATGTAATTTTACATTCTTTATTTGGTATTCCAAAAGCTTAAAAAGGTGTAGAAAATAATTATGGAAATGCAGGAAGCAATTGCCTAAGCCTTGTCCATGAATATGTATGGGCTTGCTTAACTGGGCTTTCACAAATAAATTTGGGCCCATGAATTTTGGCACAGTGGCACTATCGTCATTTCAAAATTTTGAAGGAACGAGTGAACGAAGGAAGCCATTCATTCTGGATTTCTGGTTGATTGATTTTACTTCTTTATCCTCTTCCTCTTCCTCTTCTTCTTCTTCTTCTTCTCCCGCTCGGGACTTTCTGTCTCAAACGCAATCCAACAGAAATGGCAGCGATAGTTAGCCACCACCACCATCGCCTATTCTCCGCCTCCACGCGCTTCAACTCTACTTCGAGAGACTCGCGGCGGCGAAGGAGCGGCTCAAACTCTGTTCGGTGCGCTGACGTAAGCACGGCCACGAGCGAGAATCGGCGAGTGACGGTGAGTAACAGGAACGATTCGCTGGAGATATGCCGCGTGCTGAACGGAATGTGGCAGACCAGCGGCGGATGGGGCCGAATCGATCGAGACGACGCCGTCGAGGCCATGCTCCGCTACGCCGACGCCGGTCTAACCACCTTCGATATGGCCGATCACTGTACGTTCTCTTCTTACTCGCAATTGCTTCTGCTGACGTGGAGTTTTCCGATTGGCCTGTTATTCCTCCTCCCTCCGTTACTGCCTGTGAATGCATTTAATGGCTTTTATTTTTCTTTTGATTTCGAACATGCACTGCCTTATTCGAAAACCGAAATACACATTTTTTTTTTCCGACTTTGATACTGTGTAATGTATACTCCTCCTTAAATTATTAAAAAAAAAAGGTATAAAAATTAAATATATTTTATTACAGTAAACGGTTTACATAATTTAAAAAAAACGAAAATTATGTTTTTATATTTTTATTTTTGTATTCTTACTCTATGTATATAGATATGGATTAGAAATTTATTTTTTTTAAGAGTTAATTATTAAATAATTTTATTTGTTATTAATTTTCCAAATACTTTATAAAAAATATTGAATAACAAAAATATGAAATTATTAATTTTTCCTTTTTTTGGTGAATATATTAATTTTTCCTTTGTTTATTAAATAAAATGACTATTTAATATTTAATTTAGAATTATTGTTAATTAGTAATTCCCATTTAATAATTATTTAGATTTTGGGCAAATGGTATATATTTTTTAAAAATGGAAAATTATTAAAAACAGGAAACTATCATTTAAATATTTTTATAATAAAATAATTAATACAAATATATAATGTATTAATTATTTCTTATATTAATATCTTTAAAATATCAAATTAAAAGTATTTAGTACTTTTGTAAAATTTTACCTACTTAACATAAATGTCAATTTTTTTTATTGGATGAGAGTATTAATTTTTTAACTAGTAATTCTAATAATAAAATTAAAAAACTGCAATCACATAAAATAAAAATGATAAAACATGGTGGAGATCAAAGGAAGCTGATACAGGATAAAGCACTGACGAAGCGGCACTGTGACCATGTCCCTATTTTTTCATGCTTGTTAGAGAGACAGGTAAAGTTGCTGAAAGGAGCTGCTTTTTCTCGTGTATCTGCTAGAGCTGTTATAGGCACTTGAGCAATTTGGAAATGTCGAATTTATTGCGGCATTCTTTGAGCAAATTCACTTTCAGTCCAAACGGAACACCAACTGGGAGAGAAAAAGTAACACCAAAACATAAGCATCTGAGACCATTTCAATGTGTGCTGACACAGGATAACAGAAGCATTGCCGTCAAGAATGGCAATGATTCATTGGTCATATGTCGGGTTGTGAATGGGATGTGGCAGACGAGTGGTGGGTGGGGCAGAATTGATAGGGATGATGCTGTTGATGCTATGCTTAAATATGCTGATGCTGGCCTCACCACTTTTGATTTGGCTGATATATGTATGCAACTTAGCTGCTTCTACTTGCTTTGTGTTTGAACTCATCTTAATATACCCCTTTAAGGAAATTCCTTGACTACACACTCAAGTTATTCGTTAGAGGAATAGAGAGTGATAATTGATTTTTCATTTTCAAATTTGAGGGTGTCATTTGATTGTTGTTTGTTAGATGTTTTAGATTAGATGTGGATTCTTCTCATTGTTGTGTTCTTTGGCCTTTGAGAATTGTATTCTCATTGTTGTGTTCTTTGGCCTTTGCAGATGGACCTGCTGAAGATCTATATGGGATTTTCATTGATCGAGTTCGTCGAGAGCGTCCTCCAGAATTATTGGAACAGGTCAGAGGGTGAGTTGATTATGTGACTACATATTATTTTCTTAATTATTTTTTATACTTGAAGAAAATGCAGTTTCTTTGGAGGGGTATTTGGCTAGTATGCATCCTACCATATACTTCTAAATTGTTAGTAAAAATAAAGGAAAGCATTTTCTTATCCATTGTATCATTTGACGCAGTCTCACTAAGTGGGTGCCTCCGCCAGTTAAGATGACTAGTAGCTACGTAAGAGACAGCATAAATGTTTCAAGGAAGAGAATGGATGTGGAATCCTTGGACATGCTTCAGTTCCATTGGTATTTAATCCCTCTGTGTTGTGGTTTTTTATCTACTAACTATCACGGTTCAAGCAGCACAATTCTTCAAATTTTAGGGAGAATTAGAATCATAACCATTAACATTATCCATGACAAAATCATCCATTTTGCTTCTTTACTGAAATAGTGAAAAAGAGTACTTAATTTCCATTATCTAGCTAAACTACTTATTAAAATAATTCTGATTCTCTGAAGTTAAGGATTCTTGTTACAATTCTCCTCTATCTCTAATGGATTTAGGTGGGATTATTCGAATCCAGGCTACCTGGATGCACTAAAACACCTAACAGATTTGAAAGAAGAAGGTTAGTTTCATTTCTGATTAACGGTTACAAATTCACTTATAAGTTCACGTTTCTTGCAAACTACTTCTGTTAGCTCTGTACAGGTAAAATCAAGACTGTGGCTCTGACAAATTTTGATACAGAGAGATTACAAATTATTCTTGAAAACGAGATTCCTGTTGTAAGCAATCAGGTAAATTCAAATGCTTTAATTTCTCTTTTCTCGGTTCTTTTAATAATTCCTGTTTGTTCGTGATCCTTATTGGTGTCTTCAACATCAGGTGCAACATTCACTTGTTGATATGCGTCCCCAACAGAGAATGGCAGAGCTTTGTCAGCATACAGGAGTCAAACTGATAACGTCTCTCTCTCAGAAAATAAATTCTCAGCCATAGAAACTAGTTCTCCTAAATATGAGATGAAATAAGTTTACTAAAAGAAAACTACAAATTTTCCCACTTAGTAGATCAGTTTGTGATGCAGGTATGGAACAGTAATGGGTGGTCTGTTGTCGGAGAAGTTCCTTGACACCAACATATCTATTCCTTTTGCTGGTCCTGCAATAAACACCCCCTCCCTCCAAAAGTACAAAAGGGTATGATTTCATGACCACCATTAGTTATTTGGAGGTAGTTTAAGGAAAATATAGCACCCTCATTGGTGTTCTATAGCAAGCTGCTATCCCTTCTAAATTCACTGTATTGGAAAACTGAGATAAGCAGTTTAGGTAAGATGGTCTGGCAAAGGGGAATTGTCAATGATAAATAACTCTGAATCAATATGTAGGGTATAGAACAATTCAAGTTGATGATTGATGCTTTCCCTGTATGAGAACAATTTTTTCCTTGTGACTTGGTTATATTCATGTGTTTTCACTTTTCATGTACTTTGCATCCGGTGGCAGATGGTAGATGCTTGGGGAGGATGGAGTTTGTTCCAGGGACTGCTTCGGACTCTTAAACAAGTAGCTTCTAAACATGGCGTTTCGATCGCAACTGTTGGAGTGAAGTATATACTAGATCAGGTGAATTTGATTTATTCTATCTACAGGAATTTGCTGTTCTTATTAATTTAAAACCTCATTCTCATGCTACATTGGACGAGCCCTGGTATATATCCCTTTTATTTTGGTTCTTGTCAAACATGCAGCCTGCAGTAGCAGGATCAATGGTTGGTGTCAGACTAGGCTTGGCTGAACATATTCAAGATACCAATGCTATCTTTTCGCTTGTTCTTGATGAAGACGACATGAACAGCATAAGAGAAGCCACAGCGAAAGGAAAGGATCTGCTTAAAGTGATTGGTGATTGTGGAGATGAGTACAGGCGTGCATGAGTCATGTTGACTTATCAACCTGGTGAAATGCTTTCATTTATTAAGAACAAGGGGATGAAAAAAAGGGAGGGGACAAAGGAAAAGTGTTCGAGCCCAATTTTGTGTCAGTTGAAGAATTTGTATGTAATACTTTTATGGATTACTCAGTACTGATCAAAAGACAAAATAAATGAAAGGAGAAAGTAATGTATTCTGTAGTATATATCTTGTGAGATTTATGCAAACTTTCCTCACATATTGGCCACCTCAAAGTATAGAAACTTTGGTGAATCACTGAACAAGAATTACACTTAGCTCTAAGTTGATTTTTGCATGGAAGGAAGTAGTTAATGATCCATCGTGCCAGCTTTGCTTTAAGTCTGTTTAATGGTGCAAAAGTGTTTTTATATTATTGTCCAATCACAAATTATTATATATGACAATTTTTTATAATATTATATTATGAAGAATCGTGGGTATGTATAAAAACATTAATTAAAAAGATACGAATAATGATTTCTATTTAAGTCGGCAATACTTTTACGTTGAAAGACATAAAAATTAAACTATGTTGCTTTTATGATTTTTCATATTAATCTTTGAAACTAAAAAATAACGACATTTTCTATAATTAAAAAAGAGAAAATATTTTCTTAAACTAAGGTTTAATTTTTTTTATGTTCTACAATAAATGAATTAATTAACGTAAGATTGAACTTCAAGACAAATGAATTTTAAAAAAATAAATCAAAGAAAATTAATGGAAGAAGGAAAATAAGTTTAGGTAACATTCGGTTCGGTAGAGGAAAAGTGTTAGTTTCGCTTGATTTTACTTCTCTTTTAATCATTTCTTCTTCTCACCATGTGTTTGGATGGAAGATTTAAATTTTTTTATGAAATTCAAATACACAGCATTTTGATTGCCTTGATTTAAATTTCTTTCATTTTGTAAATATTTTGTTTGAATGAGACAATTTAATTTCTTGTATTTTAATTTCCTTGTTTGGACAAAGTAATTCAATTTTAACGAAATTCAAATTAAACAGGAAATTATAAATTGTAAGGAACAAAAAAAAGTAACATTTTTTAATTTAATTACCGAGTATTGGAACAACGAGGATATCATCGTCGTTGATAGCAGTGCTTCCCATGGCATTAACATTCATCAAATAAGTGAGAGTGGTGAAGTACCTAGCAGCAACGACAACGAGGGTATCAACGGGGCGAACAACATAAGAGAGGTAAATCGCGGGGAGAGAGTTATTGGAGCCGTTGAAATAGGTGCAAGGGAGAGGAACGATGAGGTTTTGGCTCACATCAGGGTTGGAAATGGAGTTAGCCTCGCAGAGCTGGTTGGAGGAGACGAGGCCGACGTAGACGGTGTCGGCGATGGAGGAGGGCGTCAGAGGGCTGCGTCTTGTAGTGAGTAGCGACAAATTTATGAAAGTCATCGTCGCAGGAGCAGGAGATGGGGACTTTGAGGAAGAGCTTCAAGGGGAGAATGTGGTGCTCCACGTCGGGTAAGAGATATCGATGACGTTCACAGTGAGAAGCGCAATGGGATCGATTTGGAAGAGTGAGTAGGCTATGGGGAAATTGAAATTTTTTTATTTTTAAGAGAATTTCATATTACTTATTTTTGTTAATTAAAATTTTAGATATACAATTCCCCTTTAGATTATTATTCAAATATTAAATTTAAAATGATAAATATTCAATGTCTCATTTAAAATAAATGAATTATTCTGTATCGATCCAAACACGGGATTAAGGATTAACACGGAAGAAGGAAAACCTAGCTGAGATTAGAAAAAGCATCAAATGGCATATGAGAATGCCAAAAGTTCTAAAATCCTTAACAAACCCCCCAGCAACGTGCACGTAAATAAAACCCATAAGTCATAAGCCCCCTAATCTTCACCTCATCTCGATTTGGGAAGCGAAAAATCATAAAACCAACTAAGAACAGAGCAAGTTTTGCTTCTGCGTCGTCCCCTGATTCCGGGTACGTACTCGCATTTCACTTTCCTTACTCTTATCGAGAGTTAGGTAATTTAAGGTTTTTAATTTCACTCTAAGTTGGTATATTTGTTTTAATTGTTGTGTTGGATTTGTCTTGGCTTCTGATTTATACAACTAAAAAATAGAAGCAAGGATTATGGCTCGGATTTTGTCTGTGAAAAATTACTTCAACTGGGGCAATAGACCTACGAAATTATACATGCCCCGACGGTGTTTGTAAAAATGTTTGAAACACTTATTTGATCATTTGGTACCTGCAACATTCTGATCTACAAAATGAGACATTTTTTAGTCATGTGGTCCCACTAGCTAACCGTATCAATGATCAATTATAATTCTAATATTGTAATTTGAACTTAATTTTGTTTCAGCAATTGTATCCCGTGAGGTGTGACTTGTAAGCTGCTACAGTAAGAAAAGGAACAGAAGAAACCCGAATTGTTATATTTTTTTGCCGAAGGATTACCTGGAAGCAATCATGGATGGTATGTCATCTCAGCCACAGTCATACTATTTACTTTATTGTCATGTTAAATTGTTTTGGTTTGGGTCACTTGCCTTAAAACCATAATGAAAAGGTTCAAATGTTTGGAAGATGAAAAATGTTGAAAAACTTGTGTGTGAGTTTCAGTTGATGCACAGCCAACGATGGATGAAACAATTTTGGTTGGTGATGATTTAATGACGGGTCCTCCATCACCTGTAGTACCACCAGAAATAGCCTCCCATGTACTCCAAGGTGTTGATTTGTGTGATGGAATTCTCAGGAATCTCTTTCTCTGTAAGTCCCATTTTTATTAACCAGATGTAGATGTTCTTTTTGTTAATTCCTTTGCTGGCTTAAAATGTGAGACTCATTAGAGGTACACATAACATAGAGAAGGAAGAACATTGAAAACCTTAATAATTAATTTCTATATAAAAAAAAGGAAATTAAATGCATAGAAAAGAGAATAAAAATTAGATACTTGTTTTTTTAGCCTTATCATGTGACTATTATTTTTTTAATTATTGAACATTTATCATAAGATTGAACCTTAGAAAAAATAAGCTCTGAGATTTGTGTTTTTATTTTAATTTGATAGCTGTGAGTAGATGCAATGGTATGAATTAAGCAGTTGTTTTGCTTTGTTGTTTTCGTAATTAGAATTAAGTGGGAACATCAGCTCATGGGATTTTGTATGACTTTACATGTAAACAAAGTAAATAGCCATGATGGTCTTCATAATCAACACTTTTTTCGGTATTACCAGACAGGAGAAGTTAAAGGATTAACTTCAACAAGGTTCAATCTACTGATAATGCCATGAGTGAACTGTGGACAGATATTTGTTGTTTGTTTTAAAGGTTTAAATATTAGATGTGTGTTGCAACATGGTCGTATCTGAAGATCTTATAAGCTTTATTTAAATCTTGTAGGCTTGCAAATCAATGACATCGAACCATTTTGTCAAGATGAAATTGCTTTATATAAACAATGTGCTGAAAGAAGGGTGAGACCATTGCTATCGCACATCTGTTACAGATATTCTTTTATTTGTTCTTTCTTCTCCTTCCTCCATCTCTTCCATTTTACTACTACAACTCATAACTTCTTTGAATGATTTTTAATATGTAAAATATTTTCTGATTGTTATTGTTGCAAATTAAGATTTAGGACAATTCAGTTTGTTACATCTACCGTCACCTTTGATTTTTTTTTTTTTTTGAAAAAAAAATTACAGGATAAGGAGATACGGAAGCGGCTTCAAGATAGTGAATTCAAATTAGGTTCATCAATGCCTCTAGATGAAGCCAAGGGGAGGGCATCTCAGCTTGAAGCAGAAGTTACATCATTGGAGAGGTATATTCAAATAGTCATAATGTGATCCATGTTTATTAATTAGTCTAGAATGTTTCTTTGCTTTACATATCCTGAAGGAGCATAAAGCTAGCTTATAATAGATCCTTGAAGAATATTTTTTCCTAAGATATCAAAACACAAAAATTCTGGAGAGTTCCTTCTGTAAACATGTGTTGAGTTTTTTTGGCTCCCTTTCTATGTGGAGTAAAGGCCCAAAATGAGAAGGCCTGTATGTTTCACTTATTTAAGTGGGGAGGGGCCATATTAAAGAGTGAGATATAGTGAGAGAGACTTATTTGAGAGGGAAAAACAGTTACAAATCATTGAGAGAGAAAGAAGGAGAGGAAAAATCATTGTGATTTTCGCATACCCATCAGAGAGCGTTTTTCAAATTGCAACTGCGGATTCGTTTACCGTTGGATCAGGCTGATTTTTGGACAGCTGGTTCTACGCGCATGATACTTCAAATTGTCCGGTTGGATCGGGAAAAAGATATCTGTAGAAAGAGATAAGTGTTTCGCATTATCTGTTTTATATTTTGGGATTTTAGTGCATTTGTTGGAGGTTCTCTTGTATCTTCATTGATTATAGTGGAGTTATTTTTCTGGTCTGGACGACCCGTGATTTTTACCCTTGCATTTTTTCCTTAATTTCTTTTGTGCGCTCTATATTTCATTGGTGCTCCTCACAGGATCTTGCAAGTTTTGGGGAATTTATTTCCGCTGCTTATTACACTGTTATAGAGTTTGTTATTGTGTTGGCCTAAATTCTCCCATCAACATGATCATCTTTTATGACTAAACATTTCATTGCTTTTATTTTGAGGAAGCTGCAGCAGCATCTTGCTCTTCCTAAAGTATTATTGGACTTGTCCCCAAAACACGAGTGATGCTAGAGAAGAATATTTGTTCTTATTATTTTATCATTTGGGCTTCAAATGAATACTTTAAAAAAAATCAAAATTTAGGACTAAAAGTTTTTTTTATTTTTTTTATTTTTCAAGGTGGTCACCAATATCTAAGGACGTTACTTTATTTATTGAGGTATGTAATGAGCTTGTATAAAATAAATTTCTTTAAGCATTAATAACTTGAAACTACATACGTAAGTGCTCCTAAACTTCTTTATAGTCTTCACTATTTCTATTGGCTGACATCGTTTTTCTGTCACTTTGGCCCTCACACACTTTGCCAATATTTGTATGTCTTCAGTATCATGTAACACTTGGGTGTGTGAATGTGATGTTAGAATTTTCAATCTCTGGACATCTTATGTACCTTCATTTCAAATGTATAGGCGTCTAATTCTTGCTAATGGAGTTGAGGGCATTGAAGGTTTCCGTCAAAGATGGAGCTTACATGGCCGCCTTACTGATTCCAAGTAAGGTTTATCATCCATAATTGTGTTTTTGCAATACTTTTATTGGCTATCCAGGTGAGTGATCCATAGATCTTGGAATTTCAGTTTCTAAATATCTTTCAACTAATTATTGCTATCAAGCCTGATTATTGGATTGTTAAATGGTTTGGACCTGCCTTCGCGTACCTATCCTTATTGAACTATAGACAATATCACAATAGTATGGTTAGATAGATGGCTTTACGGTTTACCTGTTGCACAGTGGTGTTAGCATATGTTAATGCCCTTCGTTTACAACAACTAAATATTAATTGTTTTATTTTCATGTGGTTGATTGCTGGTACTATGTATGTAATTATTCTTCCCCGCTTTTATTTACTTTGTGCAGTTGTATTTTGTTAAATGTAAATTTTTATGCAGAAATAGGTTGCAGTTCTTAAAGCAGGGCCTAGAGAGCAGAAAAAAGGGTTGAGTCCATCGGGGAATTAGCTACCAAAAATTGACTCTTGATGTGAAGATTGATCCGGCACGAGGGTTGCACCATGTCCTACTTGTCCTCCCAATATTTTAAAATTACAGAATTTCTATTACTTTTTTACCTTATATTTGAATGACATTTCTACATGTATAAGAGTTTTTTTATCCAATACTCAGTCATAAATCAACCGAGTTAGATAAATTCTGATAAATTAGATAACATTTTACTCTCCAACAACTAAAAAAATTCTTTAAGAATTACCCTTGTCCAATAATTGTAAATTTGTAGTGCAGTTTGCTTATATTATTCCTGAAACTGAAAACTCTTTTAGGTTGAAGAAAAACCTTTAACCTCCTCCCCCTAAAAAAACTTTACTTAATAAAAATTGAGTCAACCCCTTCAATCCGCCTTTGTCTGGTAGAATTGCTTCGATAGATTCATTTTTTTCAATCTGGATGAATTTTTTATTTATTTAATTTTTGGATTTTGTTTTATTAAAATAATTAAAAGAAGCCGAAAAGAGACAGCCCAACGCGACAACTCCATAGTCCACCAGCCCAACGGAGATGGCCTTCTACAATTTATATTGTTGCCCAAACCCAAAGCAATGAATAGTTTAATTTTAAAATTTTCATGATTTAAAATGTGAGATGTAAAACCCAATAACATGGTGATATTTATTAGAATTTAATGTGAACTCAAATAAAAATAATAAATAAATTGTAACTTTATTAACTTTTAAGGTTATGTTTGACAAAATTAGTTAAAAAGTGAGCTAGAAGCTCAAAAGTGAGTAGTAAAAAGCTGAAAAATTAGCTTATAAATTATAAATATTTAACAAAACTAATTGTTGAAGTAGTTATAAAGCATAAAAATAATAAAATCATTATTTATTTAAAATAAGTAACTAGAAAATTTAATAAATATAATAAGAATAAAAAGAAAATATTTGACTATGTTGGGTAAGATATCTTAGCTAATTTTGTTAAAGCTGGAAAAATTGTTTAATTATTCTATTAAAAAGTTTTTTTAATAACTTCTTAGTAATTTTTAGTGTTTTTTAAAACACTATCTTTTTAGCTTCTGATTTTTAATATATTTTTTTCATTTTTATTTTAAATATATTTATCAATTTTCCTAATTATCATGTTTAAATAAATCATGATTTTATTACTTTTTCAATCATTTCAATATTTAATTTTATCAAACATTTTTAATTTAATAAGTTAACTTTTTAGTTTTCAACTAATTTTGTCAAAAATAATCAACCAAAATATAAAACATTAGAAACTAGAAACTATCATTCTAACTTTAAAAAACACTAGAAGAGCTACTAAGAAGAATATGTTTTCCCAACATAATCTAGATCATTCGTAATTAAAGATATATTGTAAAATACAAAATTATTAAATAATAAATTAAGCTTAATTAATTGTCTCGTTTTTATGAGTTAATTGTATCTTTAGAGAATTCAAAACTTAATGGGATTTATTTTTGGAAAATATTTTCAATTTTCAATTTTTAATTCTTATTTACACTTTAAACAACAAAAATATCACATTATTTTCATTTTATTTTCTATCTTCAAAAGATTTATATCAAAAAGTAAAAATAATAAAAATCTATTTTCACAATTTCATATACAACCATTTGAAATTAGGAAATAATGTCAAAATAATGTGATATTTAATAATTAAAAATAAAAATACTTTCTTAGGCTAAATTTCCGAATTTCTGTAGTGCATGATAAATGAATGCGTTTTAAATATAAGATTGAATTTCGAAATATTTTAATTTAATTAAAAACAAAACAAGTCATTTAATTCAGGTATTTGTTTGTATTTTTTATTCCAAATGAAACTTCTTTATCAAATTGATTAAAAAAAATGAAACCTCATCATTTTCATTAACTAATGTGTTATTTTTAGAGTTTGTTTGGATAAACTTTCAAAAAACACTTATAAGAGAAAAAAAAGAAAAGAAATAAACTTGTCCATAAACTAAAATAAACCTATATATATATAATATTTAGTTTGTAAATTTTTTCTCATTAATTTTTTAGAAAATAGTTTTAACTAAATTAATTTTAGTTTATAATTTTTTTAAAGGGAAGCTTTCGTGACATAAATAAAAAAGTTATATTTTTATTTTGTAAAATTTCTTATTTAATATTTTTAGATCATTTGAGTAATTGAACGGTATAAAAAAAACAAAAAGATAATCCGTGCAAACAAATTGTATATGCCAAATATTAGGAAAAAAATTGAAAGAAACTGAAAAAGAAAAAAAAAAAAAAAGAAGTTAGAAGTTTACCTAAATGTTAGGAGGGGCATTACTGGAAAATAAAAAATGGATGAAACCCCAAGAGCTGAAAACCCTAGTTATATATTATGTCTCTCCACTCCTGCGCCTCTCGTCTCGCTCTGCACAAACCCTAACACCAAAACCAGAAGCGAAATCGCAATCGCAATCCAGCGAGTGAGTATTCTTTCTCTCACAACACCAATTCCATTTGCTCGTGTTGTTGATCTGTGTTAACTAACAATTGTTGTTGTTCGCTGATTTTGAATTCAGATATGAAGGTCGTCGCTGCATACTTGCTCGCAGTGTTGGGAGGGAATCCTTCCCCTTCTGCCGATGACATCAAACACATCCTCGGCGCAGGTCCTTCCTTTATCCTAACTACTCTATCTTTTTCTCCCTTTTTTAATATATTATGATTATGATTATTATTATTGAGCGTTTTTTATTTATGGGTTATTGGTTGAATGCTGAACTGGGTTCGCAATAGCATTTCTTTATGTGTTCAATGCAAGAATGTTGGGGGGAAACGGCCTTATTTTAATGTTGATATAGTTTGGGATTTGTAGAGTTGGTTAGTAGAAAACTGAAATCATGCCTTGAGAATGAGATGTAGTACAGTATTTTTCTTCTCAAAGTTATTGGTGATTGAATTCGGAAGCGTTGTGGTTGTCTTGTTTGTTGATATTGCGACAAATCGCGGACAAGTGCAGCCGATGTGATTCCAGTTGCTGTCGCAGACTGTTAAAAATACCTTGATGTTGCAGCCTAAATCATGGTTGAGGACTGATTTTTTAAAGCCTTTAGCCATGTGTAATTTTCTTGTTGATTTGTCTTTGCTGTTTTAAGTCTTTAGTCAAGGATTTTTATTTGGGAGGAAATGTAATTTTTATAGTTAGGAGCATTGTTTTGTGGTTGATTAGTATATGGAGTCCATGATGAAGTGGGTAAAACTTTGATTTTGAATTGTTTGGAGTGATTGTTTTTGTGTCTTGTTTGTGATTTATAGTTGGAGCTGAGGCTGAGAATGAGTTGATTGAGTTGCTCTTGACTGAAGTCAAGGGAAAAGACTTCAATGAGCTAATTGCTAGTGGAAGTGAAAAGATGTCTGCAGTGTCTGGTGGCGGTGCAGCGGTTGCCGTTGCTGCTGCACCAGCTGGAGGTGCTGCTGCACCTGCTGCCGAAGCAAAGGAAGAAAAGAAAGTAGAAGAGAAGGAGGAGTCTGATGATGTAAGTTTCTAACTTTTGGCAGTAATTGTTAATTTGTTATTGTTTAGTAAATTCGTAATTCTCTGCTAATGCTTGTATGTATCTTCTTTGTTCTGCAGGATATGGGTTTCAGTTTGTTCGACTAAAAGGTCTGAAGTGTTTTTGTCTTACATTTGCAGTTCTATTTAGTATTTTAGCCCAATCACAAGGTTTTGTTACCTGAGTTACATATTGTTTTAGGTTTATGGGTTTTGCTTATTCACATTGGAGACAACGTCATGTTATCTGATATAATTTAGTAATGTTTGAATTTAATTCGTTTGACCTTATGGTTATTTAGAATATGTATGGTTTTATTCATCATTGAAATTACTTTCATTTTGAAAAAACAAAATTAAATGTGTTTTAAATTAATCAGAATCTGAAAGAAAATCATACTTCTTACTATTTTGTGGAGTATTTTTTTAATACCTTCTAAAAAGAGCTCAAGTTATGTACTTTCCATAAAATCTCCAAAACTAAATCATTTGTATCTTCGCAAAATCACCTTTCTGAAAATCATCTCTTTCAAAAGCTTTAACAAAGGGCCCATTAAATATATTTCGCTGTTACCATAGTAGGTATTCTGTTAACAAAGGGCCCTTAAAATATATTTTGCGGCTACCATAGTAGATATTCTATTACTTGCTGCCTTTGTTTTTCTAGATAAACACAATTTGTGTGCTCTGCCTAGAAGATTATCTGGGAACAATGAAAGAATAGGAAATATCAATTATCCCCTGGTAATTGGTTCTTTTTGCTAGTTACTATTGAGTTCAAGACATGAAAATCGTATAACTGTCAAAAGTGAGAGACTGTTCATCGGAACATTTATAGGCTGAATACTCGTAAGTCTGATACCATGGATGTCCAATAGCTTTGATAGTAATGGGTGGATATACTACTACCTCGTCCATTGTATAACAGAGCAAATGATGGTATAGCAATGAACATCGGGATACTAGGAAACATGGTCCGAAGAATCTCAATGGTAGGTTCCATGAACTATCCTTTGCGTGATGCGAAAACCAAATTCAGAATGAGGAAGAAAAAGATATCGTGATGTAAGTCTATTATTCCTTGCATCATAGGTGTTGGATCAAATAATTATTCCTTTAACGTTTGAAATATAGGTAATCCTTTCATGAATTAAGAGTCTATTATTCTTTTCATTAACTATAGTAAATTAAGTAGAACATGAAATATGACTAGATTGATCCTAGTTACTCTTCGGAATAAAATATAAGGGGGAGAGACATTATTGAATTAGGAAATAGAATCAACGACTTTAAAAGAATTGAATGAGGAATTGTTTAAAGTGCATAGATTCATTTCTACTTATTGACTTAATGTCATTATAATTGTGACACATCCATAACCTTTATTGTCATCATCTTAATTATGGTTGTTAATATCTTTACTATTGATCTATCGTTATCATCAAAATTATCATCATTCGTCAACCAATGATCATTGTCATTTTCTTTGTCTCCTTTGCTTTTGCAATTATTGGTACCATCATCATTAAAAACCATCACCATGATCATTGATTCTCGTCTCTAATATCATCAATGTCACTAGTTAATCATTATCAATGATTATTACACAAGTCTAAACGAAGATAGATAGTGTTGTTTGTATTTAAATTTTAATGTTAATTTGAAAAAAAAATCATTAAATTGAAATTTATTTCCAATTTTTAAAAATTCAAAATTAAAAGTTGACAATTAAAATTGAAATTTAGTAGTGTGGTTACGAGAGTATCGGGTTGACTTGGTTTAATTATCAAGTTACGATAAAAAGAAAAAAAGCACATCAAATTTCTTAAAATTTATCTCATTATTTATAAAGGAAATGTTAAATTTATAGTTATGTAAGATTAACATATTTCTTGTTTATTAATGACTAAATATTTATTCTGTTTAATATTTAATTTTCCAATATCTATTACTGTATATCTCATTAATTTCTTTACTCAATATGATAAAAAAAATAACTAAAGGGACTAAATTCAATTTAAAAATATAGGAACAAAAACCAAGTTTGGTCAAAACCAGAGGGACCAAAAACACATTTCCCCCCTTCTGGTAACTTCCAATTTCTTATGTAAGAAGCATATCTGGTAACGCTAGCAATTTAACGAATAAATATTTTATTAAACTGCAAAGTCTAGTCTCAACACTTATTATAGGTTTTTAGATACGACTACCCAATTAACAAGTTTACGCAAGAACCACGTGTATTAAGAGCCTTTTCCAACGGCAGGGCTATCCTTAGTAGCTCACAGGTCGCGGAAGCTAGTGTCCCACCCAGAGACTCGATGAAACACTGATGTCCATGTTTTATTAAGGGCAGATTAAAAAAGTAATAAAAAGGCAGGTATATCGTACATCAGGTATAGTATCAGAAAAATTATACGTCAAGAAGTGATTTTGCCTAAATGCATTCCCTTGGCATGCAAAGCACATTACACTGGCAAAGCAGAAGCTTGACCCATTAGTCAGATAAAGGAAGATGGAACCTGTGACAAAAATGTATGCATGAAAAACAACGCCCATCCTGTTAAGAATAATCGCCTCAGTTCATAGGTTCATAGGAACCCTATGAAACCAAGGGCAGAAACATGAAATCATCCTGTTAAAACTTCTTCAGCCACATATCATCCATAGATATGACTGACTCCATCAGCGATACAAACCAAGAACCTTCAAGACTTTGGTACAGTTACGTTTAGAATTTTAACATCTTGATGTGGCTTATCTGTCCTGTCTGTCTTCACTTTTTCTATAGCCTGCCAACATCAAAGTTATCAATTGGTTAGTTTATCAGATAAAAAGTCGGGCTTTAATCAATAAGACCTAAAAAAAGATTTTAACACAATACATCATAGACGAAAACTTAAGAGAAACATTAATCAAATGTTCCATGGATAAAAGGAAATCGAGAAGGATTGATTTCAAAAAGATATGTGATCAGGTCATATGAAAGCCCACATCACAGACATGGAAAATGTTTGGCGAGTGATTCTGAATGAGCACATGCTTGTACTAAATGGTTATCAAGAATAGATGCCAATTTACCTGTACAACATCCATTCCCTTGGCAACTCTACCAAATACAGTGTGCTTGTTGTCCAACCATGGAGTAGCCACTGTGGTTATAAAGAACTGAGAACCATTTGTATTTTGGCCCGCATTTGCCATTGATACTGTGAAAGGCCTATCATGCCTCAAACTGCAACAGAAATAAAAAATCATTTGCTCTTAGTTCCATCTGAGGCAAAACCATACCAGGAAGTTTCCACATGCCATCGGCATATCCCCCAACTAATCATTAGCCTGGAGTGTGAAATCATGATATTTCTTGCATATAGTAACAGAACGTTTGTAGACAAACTTCATTACCTTTTATGAAATTCATCCTCAAATTCTCTCCCCCAAATAGACTGCCCACCAGTGCCATCTCCTAAAGGATCTCCTGTTTGTATCATGAAGCCTTTGATGACCCTATGAAAAATAAGATTGTCATAGTAGCCATTTCGGCAGTGAGTAGTGAAATTCTCCACAGTTTTTGGACATTCCTCTGGGTATAATTTCATGTGAATATCACCCATAGTGGTGTGTAGAATCTGCAAAAGAAGAATTGGTATTGTAAAGCTATTTTAGGGGAACATACAGGTAACCATGTGATTTACAAAAAATTATATAACAAAACCAACTCACATGTAAAGAACGAGAGGAAATATTTTTCCTCTTACAATAATTACTTAAATACAAGAATATACAGGTGAGAAACAGATGTTTCTAATTTAGAGGTTATTTCTAGACAACTTTTGTTTTTTTGAGACATTAAAGTGAAAACCTCCATGAATTTATTTGCCAGTCACAACAGTGCTAAAGGCCTACATCCTGTTCTAGTAAACCAGGATCATCATGAGAGGGTTGAGGAAGGTCTAAGTCTAACCCTGGACCAGACCATAAGACGTAGTTACTTATGGCCTAGTATAGGATATCTTTCCGTTCTGCTGAAAAGAGATAAGCACTAAGAGGACTATTTTGTATTAAATGTGTTCTTCCACGATATGGAGGGAATAACACTATCATATGGTTTTTATGAAATACAATAATAGAGTCAGAAAAGATCTCTTATAGTAGTCTAGTATATAAGACCAACCTATCTAAGATTCTTTGCTACAGAGCTACCGAATATCCCCCCAATACCAAGGGTAATAGAAAAATTTAGGAATGGATCTTCCCATTAACATTAAGGTTAGAAGACCTAAGCCCCAAGAATAGCATAAAATGGGTAAGCCTTTGGAGTTTGAAGTGCAAGTGTAAATTCCTAACCTACTTTAAGGCAAACAAAGATAGCTCACCACATTGTCAGGAAGTGATGTTGTAACTGACTTTCCAATATCCGATACTGCCAAAAGTTCATCAGCAGGTGGCTTTTCATTGAACACATCTCTTCCTTTAGTTGCATCTTCAGGCTCCTCTGGCTCTCTTCGACTGATACATGACAAACTCCAAAACTTAGATACAAGTTGGATATATATTCGCATGCCATATGATTAATAACAATACTATGATATGATATTAAACAAAATGAACAACTCAATGCACTGAGGGAAAACACTACCAGACAAAAATCGCCATATTTATGAATGTGATATTATCAAATAACAAAACTACATAACTTTGGATTTCAAAGTAGGGGTAAAATGGTCAGTAGAGTTTACTTACCTGAATAAATATATCCTGTGCTTTTTGAAGGCACAACACAGGAGAGTGGGATCTGTCAAAGGCTCCTTGCTCTCATTAGCATTTGCAGCTGCTGAAGGGATCTTTCTTACTTTTTTACTATTTCGATCCCCTTGATATAAAGCTATTCTTAAGAACCTATCATTATTCTCCACCTTTCCAAGTATTCGAGCAACTTTATTGGTGTGCAGATTAACAATCTATAACCATACAGAAGATGTAAAATGCATAAGGGAATGGAGTTCCATCTAGATGCAATCATTGCATTAGTGAACAATGAAAAATTATAAATATGGAGAGGTTGTATAACAGAAAGAACTGAAGTGATTGTAACCCTTGAGTAAGAAAAAAATCTCACTTTAATCCCAAGCAAGGTTGCATATATAAGAAAATTGGAACTTTCGTCAAAAACTGCATTTGGAAGTAGTGCACTTTCTGTCTTCTCTATTTCCTTCTCGACAGCCATTCTTCGACCAAAATCAATGGCTTCCAACCGGTATAATGGAGCATCACTTCTTTGGAGATCTTGAGCAACCTATCAATAAAGCAATTTATTTACCATATGTCCAAAAAGCAACAAAAGGGTGAAATTCTGGTACAACCATTACCTCCAGGGATTCATCATAAACTCGCCTTAGTTTACCTGTACTGAACCAAAACACACGTATTCTCCGATCAGGTGATGTAATGGAAAATTGCTTACCATCTGGACTAACCTAAAAAAATGCAATACAGTCAATAATTACCATCAAGTTAAACACCAGATATCTAGTAGCTTTCATAAACCATCTAAATAATGTAATATTGAATTATCAACTATAAGTCTGGAAGTATGTTCATACAACTGAAGTACCTCAATAGCCGAAACAGAAGTCTTGCATTTTGCAATTTCAAAGAGGTTAGTGTCACTTTTCAATTTAAAATCGACCCTACAAGTGCCCAAGGAAAAGATTATAGTGCATTCGTAACTGCACAAATTCAAATATCCAAAACTCATGCAATTAAGAATTTCCAGAACTGTTATATACATAACTAGTATATAGAAGAAAAAAATTACTAATACAGTCACAAATTCACAATGTATGACAACCATACAATGTTTCAAATATTTGGCACTTCATGGCATATTGGCATTGCTGATTACAATACTGATTCATTTTGTACAGGCTATGTCTGTAAGCAACTTATTGGTTGGCCAACTCGAAAGCCTTAGACCAGTAGCCAGGTGCCAGCAAGGAGGCTATAAGACAGCATTGACAGAAGTTTGGAAAACATGCCACTTCTGGATAGAATAGCAAATATATTGTCTGGCAGGATTAGAGTGAAACATCCTATAACGGAACATTTGGAATCAAATTCTAATTTTCAAAATTAAACTAGTTAGTTCACCTCAAATTGACCAGATCAACATCTAGATCCATGGGTCCAGTCAATAGCACGTTGATAAGAATGATCTTATTAAATATGCAGTATTGTTTTTTAGCCCCATCTAAAACTATTGATAGTTTATTATCATCCTAATCATATTATAGGCTTCAGAATTTGCAGTTTGAAATTATCTTAATCCATTCATTTACAACAATAATAGAGTGAAGCATCTACAAATTTGTAAATATGTTTATGGTGTGCATATGTAATCTAAGACACAAGGAACTTTATGCACAGTCAGCCATCAGAATTTGAACCATCATGAGTAATTTATACTAAATGAAACGAGGCAGAACTACAATAATACAAAAATAAGCGCATACACATTCTCTGGGAATTGAAGTGTAGCAGGGCTCCAGTATTCAATTATCCCCTTTGCATCTGCCGAAAGTACAGAATCACATACAGGATTGTACTTCATAACTTTAATAGGACCCATATGTATCTGAACAATGGAGCAAGGAATGATACAATTATGCATTTAAATTGTGGAAAATATCACCAAAAAAGAATGTTAATGCATTTTGAAGAGCCATTTATATGAAAGTTAAATTAGAATTGGAACCTCTTTGGAGATGATAGGATCATTTGTACCAGCCCTTGCATCATATATGTGCACAAAAGATGAGTTCCTATCACTAATGGCTAGCCTAGCTTTGACATCCCCTTGTTTGTAAACCCATTCAACAGCACCAGGAACATATGGCAAGCGAATCATGACCATCATGTCAAAGTTGACTACGTCATATATTTTCACAGAGCGGTCATTTGATATTGTACAGCAAAGCAGACCATCAATACTAACCTGCACAGCTGAAATAAGTCAAGGTTGATAACAAGCATAACAAGAAGATATAGAAAATATATTGTTATGCTTTCAATGCCCGGCAAATCAGGCTATATTGTCCCATAAAAAAACATCAGAGAATTGAAGCAAAAATCAATTAAATTACATATGATTTATAGCAAAAGGGTTATGTTATGTCAGGTTAACAAACTTACAGCTAGACCTTCAATTGGACCAAGATGAGATCTGAAGTGCTTGGCAAACTCAATACCAATAGGCCTTTTCTTCCAAAACTTCAAATGACCTGACAACAAGAAGCCACCCACCGACAAAGGGATAAGCCTCAATGTCATTGCAGCAAAAATAACTATTCCAAAGATTAAGCTAATTAAAATAAGATCCATATGCTGACATATGTACAACGTTGCGACTGTATTGATGCTTCAAATGCTACATTGCATGGATTATTTTATTTTATAAAAAAAAAACAAATAATTGGACTAAAGTAGAGGTAAGGTAACAACTAATAGGATCACTCGCAATTAGTCACAGATCATAATTCGTCAACCAGAACATGGTTATACCATCGGCACTTCCAGTGATGAAAAATTCGGCAGCTGAAACAGCGACATGCGTAACCACATCACGGTGCATATAACTTTTCTCGTACCTGAATTAAAAAACAATAATAAGAAAACTGCCGAAATAAATTCGAAATTGCTCTATTGAAGAAACCCTAATTCAGAAAATGTAGTCTAAGAGGCGCAGAAAGTGACATGTTGGCAGAGGGTAAGGCGTCGAGGTAGGCGTGCTCGAACTGAAGGGGTCGCTTGGGCCGGGCACGAGGGGCCGGGCCCGGGCCTATGACCTGTTCCTCCTCGCTTGCGTTGGCGCCATTCTCGTGTTCCTCCGTCATCTTCAAACGCAGCAACACTTTGAACTGAATAAGACTAAGAGAAACAAACGCTAATATATTCTCCCCAGTAAGATGAATGCAGCAAGTGCAAGTTTCTGGGAAATGGAAATGGAGGGAGCAGAAGCTTCTTCTGTTTTTTCTTTATTTGAAGAGCTAAACCCTAAAACGCTACGTCGTTTTTAAGTCTAATAACGGACAAACGACGTTGGATTCGATAGCCCAACTTCGGTGTTCTGTTCTTTGTTGCTAGCCCAGTCCAAACAATGTACTAATTGGCTAATTGCTGCCTATTTTGATAAAAATAAAATAAAAAGTTAGAGATTTATCACAAGATTCACAACTAACAGAATTTAGTACCTAGCTTTTTTTTTTAAATCCCTTAATATTACAGTTTTTTTTACATAATATTACAGAGTTATATTAATTCTATTTAAAATGTAAGGTTTATCAAATGCATGTTTTTAATAAAAATTACTATTAAACAAAAGTTGTAACATTTTTCTTAATATTTTGGTGGGAATAAATACTATAATATGATTAATGTTACATTTTCTTAAAAAATTTATTAATACATTTATACAAATACTACATGTAAAATCAATTATATTTAATATCTTAAAATATAAAATATTTTCAATTCTTTATCTAGTTTGTCATCCATATGCGTGGTTAATTGTTTATATTATAAGTTATATGTTTGTGTTATGAAGTCATACTAAATCTTACATATTTCTTAATCCGAACATGATGTAAAATTGAATTACAACATAGATTTGTGTTAACATTTAGAAAATCATACATCCATACTAGTTATGATTATTGTTGTTTAAGTATGTGTTTTAACGATTTTTGTTTTCTTTTGTATATATAGTAATTGTTTATTATGGATGTCATTTAAAAAAAAAATTAATCAATTGAAAACTTTAATTACATTATGTATTAACTTGTTATTAAAAATCTTCCATGAGATATAAAGATAATCAAATTGAGGAAATTGGAATTCTAAAAGATTCTTCAAGCATAATTAATATTTCAATTTAAGAAGAAACTGAAACAAAGTATATTTGTGTGTAATGTAACACTAGTACTTTGTTTTAATTATGAATGCAGTAGTGAGAAAAGAAATAGGAATGAAAGCTTCGTAAGGTGAAGGAAAGCTTCCGAAACAATGAAGTACAAAGTTTTACTCAGGATTATAAATTAAATTTTTGTCAATCAATATAACAAAGTGTTTTATATGAAAAAGAAACACACATCTATTGTGCACTTCAATGGTTGTAAGGTTAATAATTGTGAGAAAAAAAATCATTTTAAAACTCGAGTGAAAGCTAAAAAAATACTTGATCATGAAGTTATTGGGAGAATCTTGCTAACTATGCCCAACTTAATATATCATTTGTTGTAATTTATTATTAAGATATAATTTTCCCACACAGAGAGACGTTGAAATGAAATCAAGCACATACTTTATTATCTTTGGGATACAATGAATAGTAGCTTGTTTTATTCAAATGTTTCTAAGATAAAACTAATTAATTATGCATCTTATACGTTAGATCCCCATAAAGTTAGATCACAAACAAAATACTTGTTTATATGTGGTGGTACAGTCATTTCATAGTTGTTTGTGAAACAAATCATAACCCATCATCTAATGTGTTGAAAATTTATCATCACACGAGACAAGTTAAAATGTATTTGTCCATATTCTTATTGTAATTCCTTGTAGGATATAACTAATTATAATTAACATTAAACCATATTAACATGTACATTGAGTTTGGTTAGATTAATTGAGTTAGAAACTAATTGACCCAGTATCTAGATCAACTATATTTGGGTAAGTTAAAATGAACCTAACCAAGCTAGCTTGACTCATTGAAAAATTGAGTTGACTGGATTCTTGAGTCAATCCGAATTTGCTTACACCCGTAATTTTTACGTTAATTATGAAAAAGTACCAATATTAATTAAATATACTGATAAATTATATAAATTTTTTAGTCTTTTTATACCATGTTATCAAATTCAAAAATTTAGATAAACTTGTGAAAATTTCATAGACTCAACTCATAAACTCGTAAGAGTTTACTTCATATAAAAATTATAACAAAATATATATAAATAATATATCAATTAAACATTTCAACAACATAATAAAATAAATAATAAACTATAAATTTCACAACACTTGAATAATCAAGTCTAGTAATACATCATTACTAGATAATAACTTACAGAGGTAATAATAGCAATAAAACATTCTCATAAAGGGTTTGATGTTATTGGAGAACACAAATTTAATGTTGTTAGAGATGATGATTTTTTGATTTAGGAATAACACATCAAACAAAAATATGTTGAATCCTAAACACAACAAAAAATAACACAAAATGACCTGGATTTTAATCTAATTTTTTTAACTTATTAACTCGCTAACTAGGTGATAAACTCAAGATTCTATAAAGTTTGCATAGAGTTTACTAAAAAAAAAATTATTCACGAGTCAACTTGTAGAAGATATAAGTGATAAAATCGTAAGAGTTAACAAGTTTACTTGAAAGTTTTATAATCATGTTTTTATATGTATATATATATAATATATAATTTTTCTTACTTATATTACTTTTTTTTATTTTTCACAATTATATAAATTATAGAAAATTATTGTCTAAAATATTTTTTATGCACAGACATTTGGCAGCTCAGGAGCTGGTAATACTCAAAACCAATCAGGTAGAACCGTTTGTTTCTTAGAAGTTCGTAAATGATCAGAAGCAGAAAAGTAAAGGTGGTTATCACTACTTAGTACTAGTAGATGCAACCTCAAGGCCCACACTTGTCTCGTACTCGTAACACACGACATTTCACGTGGTCGGGTGCATGTTCTTCACAAATAAAAACGCCACAAAAAACACATCTTCTATATATGTTGGCATATGATATGGTCTTTTTTGTACGTGGCCCTATGCACCGATCATTACTCACCACACCACCGCTTTTCTGGTTCAAGCTCTTCCCAAGTCAATATCATTGTTTATACGTTTGTTGTCTGATCTCGGTGTACCCATATCTCTGTTGAGCCCTTCAGATCATATAGCCCCCATTAATGTCTAGAAAAGAACTCACCAAAATATTACTAAAGTCATGTGCACCTTTTGTCGCCAACCACATTACATACAAATCACCAACCAAGTAAAGTTAATTTCAAGCCTCCCACATGGTACGCCACCAGACCCCATCACCTATCATCAATCTCAATTATTAGTAGTACCATAGTCGGTTGACAATTACACTTTGCTATTTATTATGTATATTCATGGTTGGTTGACAATTACACTTTTGCTATATATATAAAAAAAAAGTATGGTGAAAAATTAAACGGAGGAGAGGAAAATAATTAAATCTGGTGGAACTATCTTATTAACTGTACATCATGAATCTCCTCCCTATGACCATCAATAATAATCAATGGGAGTCTGCGGACAAGTTTCAATTTCATGATGAGATGATACAGCTTCTTTAATATAATGTGGGGGCACAAAGGGTGGAGGAGTACACCTTAGCAATGCCCAATTAACACCTTGGAAAAAGGGGTGGTGCTTGATAGAGGAAGCACCCATTGTTGAGCCTAGCCTCCTCGAAGGGTCCTTAACCAATAGCTGAGAGATGAGGTCCTTTGCCGTGGGTGGCACGGAGGGTTCCTTAGGGAACTCCAAGGCTCGAGCCACAATGTTTGCTAGGGTTAGCTCGTTGTCCATTCCCCTAAAGGGCGTGACACCATAGAACAATTCAAATATGAATATGCCCAAAGTCCACCAGTCCACGGCACTACCGTGGCCCTCCCCGGACACGATTTCCGGAGCCAGGTACTCGTGGGTCCCAACGAAGGACATGGAGCGAACATCAATGGGCTCGGCCACAAACTCAGGCCCATTATGTTGGGCCTGCTTCTTCTTGCGCTTGCGTTTTGGGTGGAAACACGACACGGCGGGGACTATACAGCTGGGTAGTATGCAGGAAGACGAGGTGAACTGAGACTGCGAGGGATCCACGCGGGGGTCCTTGTGTGGGGTGTTTTTCTGATCCAAGATGATCTGGGGCGTTGATGTGGAATCATCACATTTTAACGAGAGGTCAAAATCAGTGAGCATGATGTGGCCGTCTGATCGAACTAACACGTTCTCCGGCTTCAGATCACGGTACACTATCCCCATCATGTGGAGGTATTCAAGTGCCACTAGCACCTCTGACGCATAGAACCTGTAGATAAACAAACACCACCACATCAACACTGGAATTGCAGAATTAGCATTAATTAACCACTTTGCTAAATAAATCCAAGTGGGACCAGTTCAAATTAGTTTGCCGGAATGGACATCATAGTATTTGTATATGAGTACGATTGGCCTCAATTTGGCAGAAAATTGCAATAATATCTCTCTATTGGCCAACATCACACATAGTATGTATGCATGCATAAGAATATTGGTTGTTAGCCCTATCGAAAGGACCATGAAGATCAGATCAGATCAGATCAGATCAGACAGGGATATATATATCGTCTTGTTGTTGCTTGTCGTGGGCGTTAGGGCGTAGAGTATATTTTAATAGGCTTATGCCCACACACTTGAAAGTTGAAGAAGAAAATGTTCATGACCACTGAATTTGCCATATGTTGCGCGTAATATTCTACATGCAATAACCATATGTATGTTATTAGTTTGATTCAAGAAGTTGTATGTTTCACATAAGACGCGCGTTCAAGTAATGACAACAAAAGGAAGCCGGAAAATACTCTCTTCATATCCAAAGATAGGATATTCTTATTTTGAAATTTCTTTAAACTAACTCCACTTGAAGATTGAAAGACTCCACATGAGGTAATCTTACTTAAGATGTAGATAGAAAATAAATATGACACTTCTAACAAAATTTGTCATTGTTAAAGAACCAATCCATTCAGCTGGATTTAACCTCAAGTAAAAAAATTCAATAAAAAATTAAAATTTCCTAAAACGTCACGAAATAGACAAGCTACAGACAATTTTTTTCCTCGTAAAAACAGGAACAGATGAAAGAAAAAAGCAAAAATTAATCACGTTAGGATACAGAAAAAGATGTTATAAAAAGGAGTTATAATTTCATTTACGCACTTTTTATAAAACACTTTTATGCTTTACTCCCCCGCCCCCTATTTCTCTCATAATTATAAAAACATTATACGAATAGAATTAGTCTTTAAAATATTAATTAATAGCACAGATGCAAACTCTAAGAACCAGATTTTGGAAGAACATATCCCAATAAGGGGGGACCACTGCAAGATTAATCTCCCATATAGTTTAAATAAAATAAAAATCCAGAAATCCCGCAAAAATTTATGGATTCGAGGATAAAGTGTATCAATTTCCCCTGAGATCACTCATGATTTGATTTTCCCATAAATTAGTATTTTTTAAAAAACGAAGATGAAAATCACAATAAAAATATTTTTAGAGGAGACACAATAATTAAAATTTAATACTGAAGAGATTGTAGTAGCTAGCAAGAGTTCAGACCTGAATATCCAAAGAAGACGAGTTTGGTACCAAAGTCATTAAAAACAGAGTAGAGTGGAGTGACGTGTATTGAACAGCAGCTGACCTAGGAGATGTGTCGTATTGACTTTTAAGAGTAGCGTTTTACCTAAATTGTAGGCACATGAAGGAATGATTATCCAATTATTATTTGCTTAAGCAACACACGTGGTGGCTCAGCGCAACACGGAATCGAACGGTTAAAGTAATAAATGAGTTCAAAAATGAATTGTAACGTTGACCTACCCACAATCACGTAGGTAAAATAATTAATCACTCTGTCGAATCTACCACTCCCAATTATGAAATAACCATAGATTATTGATTCATTAATCTTCCACCTATTTTACGCGCAAGTCACGTTCTCAAATCAATGACAATCACTATTGGATCAGGATCAGGATCTGTTACCGGAGAAGACAGTGAAGGAACCTGAATGAAGTTCCCGTCACTTTCATGTTTCATCGTCGGTTATGAACAGTTCTAGATTTCCACCTAGGCTCGCCCACACCCGATCCCACCCTCCTTCCTTTCAGTTTTCAGTTTTCAGTTTCACACTGTCATTCCACTCCCCCAAAACAGAAAACACTGAAACTAAAAGTAAATAACTAACCGTGTGTCTGTCTGAAAACACGTTCAGAGCCATATAGAGACTATAATTGTTAAGTTTCACAAAATCACATCCAAAATGTCATTTTCACTAAATCACTTTCAAAATGTCATGTAAAAAGTGTTAGTTAATTGAATAAGGTGCGTAAGTTATTATAAGCTCGGGCAACAAAATATTTGATTTTCAAGAAAAAAAAAATATTGTGATAAATGATATGGTAATGATAATGAATGAATGAATGAATGATGATACCTGACGGCGGGTTCAGGGAAGCGTTTGTGGGGCTGGCGTTGGCGGAGGATGTGGAGGTCGCCGCCGGGGCAGAACTCGGTGAGGAGGCAGAGCCATTTGGCGGCGTCGATGGTGGCGTAGAGGGTGGGGAGGAAGGGGTGGTCGAGGGATTCGAGGATTTCCCTCTCGGTCTTGGCTCTTCCTTCCTTGCTGCGGCTGGCCAGCTCCTTCTTGTCCATCACCTTGGCGGCGAACATCACGGAGAGGGACCCGTCGTTGAGTTCGGCGAGGTAGACGGAGCTGATGTCGCCGGAGCCGAGACGGCGGGAGAAGCGGAGGTCGGAGGGGAGGATGCGGCGGCTGGGGGACTCCGATCGGATCCGGTGGATGGCGGCCCAGCGTGGGTCGGAGGAGGGAGCGTGGGGCTTGCTGTTGGCGGGGAGGTGGGCGGAGGAGGAGGCGGTGAGAGTGGTGGTTTCGGAGCCGAAGCTGGTGCTCCGCTTGATGTCCGCGGTGGCGGTGGAGGCGAAGCTAAGACTCTGGAGGTCGTAGGTTAGATCGTCGAGCCATGGGTCCATTGCGTTGGGAATGGAATGGAAAGTGAGTTAAGTGCGTGTGTGTGTGTTTTTGAGTGTTATAAGGGGTTAGAGATGAGGAAAGTGAAACAAACGGGGTTCCCACTCTCACTCATTCCTCTGATTCCTATCGGGCCAAATGGAACTGCCACGTTCGCTTTCGCCCTTTTAGATATATAATAACATTGGGCTACAAAATATGGGCCTTTGCCTCCATATATTCTACCAAATAATTCTTTGCTTGATTAAATAAATTAAATGTCAACAATTCTTTTTTTAAAAAAAAAATAAACAAATTAGAGAAATAAATCTCATATTTATTTCAGTTAAAAGTTTAGGTATGTTGAATTTTGAAAGCTTCCCCATCAATAAGCCAACAAATGTTGGTTTAGTTGATAAAAAATAAATTCTATCTCACAAAGAAGAGAGTTTGATGTTTGTTGTTGATCTTATTAGATCTTATTAGTGAATAGTTTATCGAAAAGTATTTTTTGAATCTTGAAATTTCTTCTGTCCTTGGTGAGCATTTGAGACCCAATTCACCTAAATGTTGAGTAATAAAAAAATAAAAAAAAGGTTTATTTGAAGCAATCTTAATGGCAAAACTAAATTTTAACTTTGAGTATGTTTTTAGTGTTTATAAAATAAGAGTATTTTGATTTTGATTCCATTAAATTATTTCATTATTTTTCATCCTTCCAAATTTTGATATTACAATTTTTTTATCCATGTAAAATGAGTGAAAGTTGATTTTGGTTCCTCAAAAAAAAATTATTTAACTATCATCCATCCAAATTTTGAAATCATTGTTTTTTATCCTTAAACATTCATTTTAGGCATTTAAATCTTTTTAGAAATATCAGGTGTTAACATTGTACCTTGTGGGTGTCAAGTAACGAATCAATAGAAATAAAAAAAGAAATAATTTCGTTTTATAAGGATAAAAACATTTTTTACAAAAGACTAAAAAATCAAAACTCGTTAATTTTATAAAAATTAAAAACATATCAAGTCTAAATCTTATATAAAACAGTATTTACTTTCTTCCCTTTTCTTTTTCTTTCATTGCTATATACATTATGAGTAGGTGGGGGCCGAATATCATTATGTAAAGAACGTCACCATTTGCATAATGCTGACTGATCTTTATTGTGTAGTAGGCACTAACCGAAGCTTCCGTTTCCATTTAATATGCATGCATTGGGTCATCGTTTTCCTTTTAGATCGAAGACCGATATAATATGGTATGCATTATACTCTAATTGGTCTGTGTCAAGAGAAATCTAAAAGCTATTCTGGTTATGATGATGAGTCATGTCCAAATTCAAGACCCCTCTCTGTTCATGTGATCATGTCAATTGGATTGGAAATTCAACGTATCAACAAATTATCACCATAAAAGACAGCCACTTAAAACCACCTGACCCTGCCCCAGAGCACACCACCAATGGGGGGTCCACTATTGCCTCACCACCATTGACGCGTTAATTGTGATTAATAATTATTAATCTGCAATGTTAGTTTGTGTTTATAATAATATCACCTTATAAATCATAGTTTTGTTTGAGGTGTTCCATGGAGAAACACAAGTGGTAGACACAAATTTGTTTTGTTCGAATGTCTTCATATATGGTCAATTCCTCCCATAATTTAGAATTTGATTTTGGATAAACCATATCCCCTTTTAATTTGGTATTAACAGACCAAATGTGATGTTCAGTATCCGTGCAATTTAGCTAATTAATCATACTACGTCTCTGAAATGAAAGAATTTGATCCATCAGTTATCACCTAGTCCTACCTATGCAAGGTAGTTGAGGATTAGTCACCCATCACTTTTTATATGCTGTATATACAGATTGCACCAAAAAAATAAAAATATAATAAATGACGTATCTCTAGATTAATACAGGTTTCTCTTTAAAGAATTAACTCCGGACAAGTAGGTTAACGATGCGTAATTTTGTGATAGAAAGGTAAATACATACAATTTTCGTTTAGGATATAAGGTTTGTCTGAATAAACACTTACTATAAGAATAAAATAAAAGAGATAAAATCAATTATTTTTTTATAAATTAAAATTAATTTATACATAAGTTAAAATTAGCCTTTAAAAAAACAAGATTTTTTTTTTTATATAAATAAGGACTAATGTTTCAACCCAATCTATGTGTGGTATATTTTGGTTCTCTTTTATTTCTTCACCTCAACTGTTAAAACATCGTACAGGATATAAGTTAATTCTTCAACATGCACATTGAACAACAAACACTTTCTCTCTTTAAGAATAGTTTTCTTGATGTAACATACCAAACTAACCTTAACATATAATGAATGTAGTTCGTTAAATTGGTTAACATGATATATTATGGTTCACATTTAAATGGACTAGACCAAGTTGAGTCACTTATTAAATGAATCATCATCATGTTTATGTCCAGTATAGTCTAACCCACTTAGGTGGTGAGTTGATAGATTAGTCCTTGCTCTAATAAAAACTCATAAAAGATTAAAATTTGTAAAAAAAAAATACAAAAATGATTGAAAACCTTAAAAATTAATAAAAAAAAAGAAAAAGATTTAACATAGAATTAGAAAATTTGCATGGACTATGAAATAGATAAATTTTAAAGAAAACTATATCCACATTACTCAAAATTACAAAAAAAAAACTCAATTAAGAAAAAAACACACACCAAGTAATAATAATTCAAATACTTAATAATCTTAACCACACATCAAATAGGCTTAAATAAATAAAAGTATAAAATTATACAATAATAAAAAATATTTTTTTAAAAAATAGACCACGAATTGTCTATTAACCCGTGGATCAAATAATCACGCATTTAATGTACTGACATATTAGTTCATTTTAATAACTAGTTTGATTCACGGATTAAATGAATTGTCGATGGATCCAAACCCATATACTCATATCTAAATATGAGTTATCTTTTGTGTTCAAGAAGCAACATAGACCTAAATGATTAGATGTTTCACCATGCTTCGCTTCCACGTACATTCATTTTTCTCCCACTAACAGAATAAAAGCTTTCAACAACGATTTCAAGGCTTATTTGACGACGGTTTCAGAATCATCTTTGAAATCACCGTCGTGGAAAATATTCACTTTCTACTATGGTTATCCAACCGTCTTAGTTTGGAAGATTTTTAAGACGATTTTCAGAATCATCTTAGAATGTCTTTCTAAAATAAAAAATTAAAAAATGTCAATACGTCAAACAAATATCATACTCACAAAATTTGGTGCACTTTTGTCAATTTCAGTTCAACAAATTAGTAATACTTAAACTATATAAAGAACAGACACAAGGAAAGTGTCACTTTAAGATATTTGAGACAAGTTAATTTGACTAATTAGTTGTTCATGTGTCTGCATTAATGTGTAATTTTAAAAGAAAATTGATTTAATTTACTCATTTATAGGCATAAAACATGAAACATATTAAAGAATTGAAACTTTATAATCCATTTCCGTTCCACCCCACCCCTCTAAATCCCAAAAGGAATATGCCTCTTCACAAAGAAATCAACACAATGAACAGGCAAAAATACAAATTTGAAATCTTAAATAGTTCAATTATATGATTATACCAATTTTCTTCTCTTGTAAAGAACAAAAAATAAAACATACAAAAACGTTACCAATAGGTCCTGCAAGATTTAAACTTCCATTAACTCAGCTTGCGTGAATAAAACCACCACCTTTTAAGATTCTTTCCTTCTTAATCTCAAGATCAGGTTTGTGGTCTCTAGACAAATTGTATGCCTACAGAAAACAGACATAGTAGCAACAATGTAAGTTATCTACAAGATTTGTAACTAATAGAGACTGGAAATATTTAGTCTACAAAAAATAGACAATCCATACTCCATGCCTCAAAAAGTTCCAGAATTCAAACAGTTCTTCCCTGTTGATCTTCTCAGCTCTCAACCTTCATTTACGACTCAGAGCATCAAATAGTTCTAGAGCAAATTCCTTTGAATCCTTCATACCTTCACAATAAATAAAAATTCAAATACAACATTCTTTAAGCTAACAAAAAAAAAATAGTAGCAAGCAAAAGAAAAAGTATATATACAAAGATTGAAGTTTCTTTGCACCTCATTCCAAGCATCAATGCCACTGGATCTGTTGTTGAAAAGTTCAGATCACGAAGCACTTTGTGTGCGCCAGAGTTGAGGAAGACGAAAGCATGGCCAATGTCGTTTTGAATCCAACACCGGCGACGTTCAGAGCAAAGGAAGACGAAAGCGCACGCGAAGCATAGCCGTGGCTCCACAAGAACCGCCACAACTCCTACGAGAACTACCTGGCCTTCACAACCGCCTTGGCTTTCAACTCTTGCAACAACTACTGGAATCCTCTCACAAGCTCCTGTGATGCTTGGTTGCAGAGGAAGGAAGATTTGGAATTGAGAAAACCCTAAGAGGAGCGCGCTTGAGTACTGGATGCGACGCTTAGGCTTTTTAAATAAGTTACATTGAATACAAGGACGGTTACCCAAACCCATCTTTAAAGGCGACCTATCGATGATGGTTTTGACTAAAATTGTTGTCGCTTTGAAAGTGTTTGTGATAGTTTTATATAAAACCGTTGTTAACGCATCCAATATTTATAAAATTATCACCGCTTGCTAGAACAACGACTGTTTTGATACAACCGTCGTTGTTCCAGCATCGTAAAATGATTTATTTGTAGTAGTGTCCAATAATATCCAAAATAAGTAGATCTCTTTAAGTATATTTTCTTCATTTCAATATTTAGAATTACTAAATCATTAGAATCGATCTATTAGTAGAAGATTTGAATAGTATATATGGGATCTTAAGTTTAATACTCATTATTGTCATTGTAAATAAATATTTAAAATTGCTACTTATTTAAATATCAAAAATACTTATTGCCTGTTGGTGTCTATCAACTTTGTTGAGCCAACCATTGTCGTTCGAGCAATTGTTCTAGGTCACTGAAACTCCACCCTCATACATTATGGAATTAACATTCTCGGTTCAAACATGAGTTTTGTATTGATGAAGCAATGTGTAGCTATCTTAACTTGCCAAACCGTCATGCTAAAAAACCATTATGTCAAAGATTAGGTCAATTAGCAATATATTTTGTATAAAACTTTCTTATAAAAAATATTTCGAATGTCAAATAATTGATCATGACTAGAGGAATAAACAAAAAGGTATCACCAAGTCTAATTATTTGAGTGTATCAACTACTTCGGGTGGAAATGGATAAGGGAATTTAGGCTTTATTACCTTGATTAGAATTTACCAATTTCTCAAGTTTAAAATTAATATTTAAACCCTAAAATTTGTTCTTATTTTTTTGTTGTTGTTGACAACATTGTTCTTAGTTAGAAGAGGAATATATCACCATCAACTTGCATGACTTGTTTCAGCTTAATCAAAAGTCTTAAATTAGAGTCTAAAATAAGTAACCGTGTTAAATACTTGACGAGAGAATTTTATTGTGGTTTAGACAAAAAAAGAAGTTAAAAGAAGATTATAAAGAGTATTTGAATTTATAATAATATCAATCAAGAGTAATTTAAGTTAGTCAGCTTGTCTCTTCAAAAAAAAAAAAAAAACTAAGTCAAATTGTTAGACTTCAATTTTTGAAACTACTTAAACCCGATCTTTTCTTTTAGGCCCAAAGAGAGAGACAAAGACTGTTACACAGTGATTCATGAAAGCCTGGTCTGTCTATTAAATATACATTTCAAACATGTCTGCTTAATAATTTGAAGAATAACATTCCATGCTATGTCATTCTAGGATTATTCATAGATCAATCAAAGAGAAATATTAGTTACACATTTTCTAACACACTTTTTAGGATTGACTGAAATTTATTGGAAATTATAATTTTTATAGGTCCTGTTTGTTATTTAATGACTATGTCTCTTAATTTTATAGTTTTCTATAAATTCAAACCAATAATAGAGTATGTGTTAGAACTCTTTAATGAGGGTTCTTAAGCTCAAAAACCATTATTTACCAAATTTATCACTATACATGTTAAGGAGATTTCCAACATGAAAGTTGGGTTCCTCCTCAATAACTGCTCCCATTTAAAAAATAAATAAAAATTTAATGTTTCATTCCATAATTGATTGATAAAATATATTTAAGTGGAGTTTATTGTTAAACTCACAAAAGTGGCTCAAGAACCCAAAGTGAGATGTATCACTAGAAAAAAAAGAAAAAAAAATCTACATCTTATATGATATCATGGATTCACAACCAGTGATCCAAGAATCCAAAATTAGTTATACCATTAAAGATGTTCTTGAAAAGTGTGCTGCTATCATTTCTTATCAAACAAATTCAATACAAATTGAAAAAGTTAAATTATAAAAAAGAAATGTTAAAAATATTTATTTAAAAGCATGTAAGCAAAGTTTAATTACATTGATAAAATAATTAAAATAAAAAATATATTTAAAAAATTCAGTTTTGAAATTTCTAAGAAAACAATATATTTTATCATTGATAACTTAAAAAGTATTACATGGCATCTAATATCGAGCAAAAAATTTATAGAAACTAATTTTTAATTAAATAAATAATAAATAAGAAAAATAATTTAATCTAAAAATTAATAAAGTGTGACAAAATGAAAAAAAGAATACTTTAACTATATGTAAAGGTTACTATACTCTAAAAATCATAGTTTTAATTCATAATATACGAGTAAATCATTTAAAAAATAAAAAGATTGTGTCAAAGAAATAGAAAGATAATGCACTTTATTTTATTTTATGAAATTCCCCAAAAAAAATGTTAGAGAGATGGGCATAGAAGTGAAGTGAAATACCAGAGGATTCTAGGAACTACTGGACAAGGAAGCAAGAAGGGGCATGCCATGATGCGAATATGCGATATGAAATTGTGACATTGACGACAAGGCGTGTAAAACTGAAACTTCTATATCATCTTCAATCGACAACTCTAGAAATAATCATTTCCTCTGCAACACCCTTCGTGCAAAGCAAGTATCTCCTCTTTACACTGCGTGAGCCTGACTTCTCCCAATTTCTTTTGCTTTGACTTTTCTGTTTCTTTATTTATTTATTTTTGTTGATAATTTTAGTTCATTTTTCCAATCAATTTGTTATTTTGCCTATCTTATTTGTTGTTAATTTGCTCCTTGTGATAGCGTGTGTATTTCGATGGATCCAATGTTTTTTTTTTTTAATTGTGTCCGAACATACGTGTTGGCTGGTCTATTTGATATAATTTAATGTCTTGGGAAGTTACAAAATAGTAGTATAGTATTATGGTATTTGCATAGATCAGAGCAGCCGGCTAAGGATTAGTTAGTTGTACTCAAGGACTATCTAGTGTGAACTATTGTTTGTCTTTTGATGTTGATTATATTTATTGAAAAATACTCAAGTCTTACATTAGTTGTCTCACTTATTGGAGTGCAGTTTATATATTTATTGGACAATTTCATGCTAATTGATTTTAAGATGAAATCTAACATGGTATCAGAGCAATCAGGTTTTGGGGACTAAATCGACGGATAGTAGTCAAGAACTTTTTTTTTTTTTTTTTTGTAATGGACCAAATTCATAGGTGGTGATGATTTTAGGGACTAAATCACTGATTTATTCATTGATTATACAATCCTGAGAGTGAGAAATTAACATTTTTTTTGGGGTGGGGGGGGGGGGGGGGGTGTCCTAACTCCTAATAGGGGTTATCTATCTGTTGTTAACAGCAAGGTAGGTATGAAGTATGGAAATATGCAGATTAGGATGTACTGTTGTGACTGAAGCATTCTATTGAGTGTTGATTCAATTTGTCAGAGAGGCCTTTGGTGGTGCTTGTCATTTGTCAATTAGTTTGAGAGACATATTTTTTGAAGCATTCCATTGTTTATGTAATGCTTTTCTATTCTGTCAAAATAAAAATGTAATGCTTTTCTATCCTGCCAAAATAAAAATGTAATGTTTTTCTACTATAGCATCTTATATGTTATCTCGTTATATTTGAATGTTATTTATGCTAGATTTGTTACATTTGTGTGAATTTTTTTTTGTTCTGGGACAATATTAGTGAATTAAATGATATTTGTTGTTGGTCACCAAGTACAATTACCCACTTTGGTTGAGTTGTTTTTATGTTTAGTACTATGGTGCTGCATTTATATTATATTACATAATGCTTAATCATTGTCATTTCTTCTCTTGTTTTCATGCTTGATTTAGCTTCATGTTTTGTTTCTCATGCCATATTTTCCCCTTCTTTGTTTGTAATGGGGAAAAGCATTTGAGATAATGTGAAGCTACTAGTAGTTATTACATTGTGCGTGATTACACTATGCAGAATGACAGAACCACCGTTTAGACCACGAGAGAAACTTATTGAGAAGCAAAAGTATTTCCAGAATATCCATAAACACACATACTTGAAAGGGCCATATGACAAGATCACATCTGTTGCAATACCACTCGCATTGGCAGCAACTTCGTTGTATCTGATTGTAAGTAATTTGTTTGTTAATCACTTTCCAGAAAATTTCATATATATAATCTGTATTGACTCTGTCAGATTGAATATATGAATGAGTCTCCTTATTTATGGTGCAATACATTTTTAACATTGGTTTACGTCCTTAATTTGTTCAGGGAAGAGGGATCTACAATATGTCACATGGAATAGGGAAGAAAGAATAAGTTTGGTGCCTTAATAAGTTTTTTAGTTTACAGACTTTGATCAACAACGGAGGTTCAAAAGTGGGAATGAAGAGAATAGGGTTCTTTCTTTGTTTGATGTAACTATTAGTGATTTGATACTTGTGTGTAATGACTGGAAAAGTTCATGTTTATTTTGTCCGTGCTTGACTTTTGTTATACAAGGTCAAACGTTTTCCTTTACACTGCAAATTGCAACCCCTACAGACCCAATAGAATAAAGATGGCTGCAAAGAAAAAACCCACAATAAGCAGGAAAATTATCCGCCAGTATTATTGAAGTCTTAAAAAAAGGATACAATAAGAAAATAATTATAAAAGAGGAGGGGTATAAATAGAAAAGAAAGAGTGCAAAAAACAATACCCAGCATTACTTACCACTTAGTTTATGATCACATCATTTTATGATTTCTCAAGTTTGTCCTTATCCAATATCTGCACACAGCGATGCCCAAAGTTGAAGCAGAATACTATAGCAAGTTAGCAAGATCACATCGTTTCTAGTTGATTACTTGTTGAGATTTACTACATCTCTATGTTTTTATGGTGTGTTTTTATTTTATCTTCTTTTACACCGGTTTGAGACCCATTTTTACATTTCAATTGCTCCATTTTATGCACTCAATTCATTTTTATCTTTGTTTTCTCTGGCCCAACCTAATATAATGCTAGTAGTTAATTGATATAAAGAAAAACAAATTTTAATTAGGATTAAGTATGTTTTTAATCCTTTAAATTTGGGTAATTATTTTTTTATCTTTCAAAAACAAAATTGTTTTTATTAGTTCTTCAAATTTTTTAAAAGCTATTCTTAGCTCCTCTTTGTTCATTATATTTATAGTTTCACATTTGTAATCATTTTTAACCTTCAAAATAAATATTTATAATTTTTTTTTAAAATAATTTTTGGCGATTTTAAATTGTCAAAATATTTGACTCATGGATTGGTTGTCATTTTTTATACATATTTTTGTGGTTTTGAAAGAAGAAAAATAAACACATGAATGTTGAACTGTGGTGATTTTTTACATATTTTGACAAATTTAAACTGTTATAGATTATTTTTGAAGAAATTAAATTAAAAAAATTCTTGGCGGTGAGAAAACTGCCATAAATTGTGACACCATTAGAGAAAAAAAAGAAATAAAGAGATTAAAAATAGTTTTATGAAAATTTGAGTGACTAATAAAAATAATTTTTTAAGGACTAAAAAAACAATTAATCAAATTAAAAGGACTAAAAAAATATTTAAACAGTCTAATTACTTCAAGATATTTGTTCTTAACATAATTTGTATGATTATTGTATCTTAAACTGAAATAATTTGAAATTATATTAAATAGATGTTAGAGTATTTTTTTCTAAGTAACATTTTAAAAGAACATGTTAAACATGTAAGATATGTGATAAAAAAAAAGGCAATACAGGTTGTGTATTGAAAAAAGCCTTGTATAAATTGAAACAAATACCAAAAGTATGGATATTACGGAATTCCAAGAAAATATGGTAAATTGCTTTGAAATTAATGGTACACTTTTTTTATGCTTATTTAAAATTTCAACATGTGCTTGGAAAGTATTTTATCTTTTTTTTCTGTATATTGTTTTCTTGTATGATTAGTTATTTATAATTTTTTTTTTTACATCTTTTGAAAACTAAAAAACAAATTTTCAGAATAATATGATTTTTGTTTCAGCCAAAACAATAATATGATTTTAAAGATATGCTTAATTTTGGATTTCAAAATATATGTTTGAATTAAAGTTTGTCGCGGTGATTTTCGGATATCAAGCTATTGATTAGCGTTGACTCGCAATTTTTAAGATCACCACCGATCTTTTATTTTTCCGAAGAAAAGGGAGAAAGCTCGAAAAAACCCTAGTTTTTAAGAGATCAAAAGGTCCGGGGGTTGGTTACGCAAAGGGAAGGTACTAGCACCCTAAACGTCTATAGTACTCTATAGGAACCTCTTGCTTATTTTATCTTTATGCTAAATTAATTATTTGTTTGGAAATAAATGCTTAAGTGTGGAAAGATTAAAGAGATAGGTTTAAAAGAAAGGAGAAAAAAGTTTTTTTGTTTATTTTTATTGATTTGGAAAGACAAAGTCTTTTGCCTACATACCCGAATGGGATCAAAATCATGTAGTTCGGGGTAGAAAGTCGAGTGGTTGGTTTTGATTGATTTTAAAGTTCGAAAAAAAGAAGAGTTTAGGCAAGGTAAGAGGCCGAAAAGACATAGAAGAAATAAAAGAAGTGAGTTCGATTGATTTTAAATTAAAAAAAGGTTTTGATTGATTAAAGGTTGATTAAAGATTTGATTAAGAAAGAAAAAAAATAAAGATTGACCCTTTTTTTGAAATTTTGATTATGGAAAGTTTTTGGGTTTTGACTTTTTTTTTTTTTTTTTTTTTTTTTTTTTGATCTCTAGTTATGTAAAGATAAGTCTAAACGCGCCGGATCCCTTAAAATGACGTTGGATCAAGTGAGGGCCCTTTTCCTCGGATACGGTTCAAATCACATGATCGTCCTCGGCGGAAAACATAAAAATAAATGTGAGTGTCGGTGCAGATTCTCATTTTTTATTTTTATTTACATTGGACCTAGATACATTCTAATTGGCAATAATAAATAAAAATTGCAAATGCATCAAAATAAATATGCTAGAAGAAATAATAAAATGCATGAAATACAAAACAATAAATACATATGGTGCATAAAATAAATAAAGAAAATAGAATGCAAGACATAAAAATAAATATAATGCCGGAAATAAATAAAAAAATGAAAATAAAAATGCAAGACATAAAATAAACATGATGCTAAAAATAAAAAATGCAAGACATAAAGTAAATATGATGCATAAAATAAAAAATAAAAAATAAACAAAATAAAATAAATAAAAAAAAAATGCAAGACATAAAATAAGTATGATGCTGAAAATAAAATAAAACGAAAATAAAAATGCAATACAGAAAATAAATATGATACTAAAGAAGAATGCGAGACATAAAAATAAAAATGCAAGACAAAAATAAATAGGGTACATAAAATAAAGAAAATAAAGGTGCGAGACAAAAAATAAATATGATACTGGAAAATAAAAATGCAAGACGTAAAATAGATATGGTGCTGGAAAATGAATAAAGAAAATAAAAATGCGAGGCATAAAATAAATATGATGCATAAAATAAAAATAAACAAAATAAAATAAAAAAAAAATACAAGACAAAAAAATAAATATGATACTGGAAAATAAAATGCAAGACGTAAAATAGATATGGTGCTGGGAAATGAATAAAGAAAATAAAAAATGCAAGGCATAAAATAAATATGATGCATAAAAAAGTGCAATAAAAAAAGAATAGAGAAGAAGAAGGGGGTGCGGAAGTAACAGGGAAGTGCAGAAAGTAAAATACTAGAAGAAACAGAAAAAAAAAAAAAAAAAGAAATGGGCTCAAAATAAAAGAGGTGGGCTTAACAGATCAAATCTGAATCGTCAGATTGATCGAAGCGTCCAGATTTGATCATGGGGAGACACGGTCTTAGCCATTAGATCTTAATCAAACGTCACAAGAGAAGAAGAACAAAGTAAAAACCAAGAGGTGAGACGCATCTGATCAAAACAGGGGATAACATTGGCCGTTAGATCTAGGATCTAACGGTTCAACCCTGATGGTCCATGGGGACACAGAGATCCGCGGGCACCATAGTCTTGGTCATGGCAGCAGTATAAATTAGAAAATAAACGCAAAAATATCATAAATCCAACCTCTTTCTCTCTCTAAAACGCTCAAGAGCTCTCTTCTCTCTCTAACACACACCGCCGGAAGTTGTTTACCGGCGCAGTGGCTGGCTGCCATGGGTGGCGGCGCCGCCGCGTCGGAAAAGAATCTCCCCCCTTTTTCTTTTTTTTTTGTTTTCTTTTTGAAAAAGAACTACACGTTGTGAATCCCCTTTTTTCTAGTTCTCAAATCCACAGTTATTTTTTGAAAAAAAACCAATGCCGATAAAGCCTAGATCTAGCCTTGAATCTTAGAAAAAAGTGAACTACCTTTGTCCTTCTGTTATCGTTTAAGCTTCAGAGTAAAACGGTTACAACTTGGGTTGTGTGGGTGTGGGTGTTTGACGCGGTGCTTGTGGTTGGTGGTGTTTGGTGTAGGCTTGGCCGATGGTGGTGGTTCTGATGTAGGCTTGGCCGATGGTGGTGGTTCTGATGTAGGCTTGGCCGATGGTGGTGGTTGGTGTAGGCTTTAGGCCGCGTGAGTGAATGGGTTACTGTGTTTGCTGTGTTGGTGGTTTGCGGTGGCTGTGTTGGTTGTATTGGTGGTTTTCGGTGGCTGTGTTGGCTCGGCCGATGGCTGGGCTCGGCCGCTGGTGGTGGTTCACGGAGGAGGAGAGGGGCTGAGTGGTGGCTAGTGGTGGCTTGGCTGTTCCGTCATTCTGACTGTTCGCATTCACCTCTCTCTCTCTCTCTCTCTGACATGCACAGTAATTAATGTAGCATTTAAAGGACATAATTAGGGTAAAAAAAACGAAGAGCCCCTCTGGGCCTGGACCGAGAAAACCGAAAAGAAAAAAGAAAAAAAGGAAAGGAAAAGGAAAAAGAAAGAAAAAAAAACAAAATATAAAACAGCAAAATAAAATAAAATAAAATAAAAAAAATAAAATAATAATAATAATAAAAAAAATAAATAAAGAACGAAAAGAAGATACTAATAAAGATATTAATAAAAAAACGGAAATAATAAAAAACACTTAATAAAAGGAAAAGAAAAGAAGAAAATAATAACTAAAAATAAAAATAATAATAATAAAAAAGGTAAATAAATAAATAATAATAATAAAAAAGGGGCGTCTTCAAAACAAAAATGAGGTATTTTAAAATACCTCCCTGCCGAAATTTCATCTGAAATGATGGAAATTTCCGGCTTAAAAGACGAGAAAAAAGAAATAAAAACGGGTCAAAAATGGGGTATGACAGATGCCCCTATTTAAGTCTCTTCGTTACGGAGATTTAAAAGTGAAACTTTTAAAGCGACGGGTCGAAGAGACTTAAATACAGAGTACACCATTTTTGACCAATTTCAAACTACAAAATGCTATGAATGCACTGTTATGCATGAGATGTTGTGCATGATCTGTTATGCATGTAATGTTGCGAATGCTTGCGATGCAAGTATGAATGCAAGACGAGGAAAATGGCTCGACCGGGAACAACAAAACCAAATGGTACCCGATTTCGTTAAAGAAAAGGGGTCCGACTGGGGATCACACGGTTTTACTGGGGATAAGTGTCAGCTGTTCGGGTTGACGACGAACTGCCACTGACGACAAAGGGACAAAGATAAATGTCAGATGTTCGGGTTATTGCCGAACTAATCAACTGACAAAAAAAACAAAGATAAATGTCAACTGTTCGGGTTATTGCCGAACTAATCAACTGATAAGAAACAAAGATAAATGTCAACTGTTCGGGTTATTGCCGAACTAATCAACTGATAAGAAACAAAGATAAATGTCAATTGTTCGGGTTATTGCCGAACTAATCAACTGACAAAAAAAACAAAGATAAATGTCAACTGTTCGGGTTATTGCCGAACTAATCAACTGATAAGAAACAAAGATAAATGTCAACTGTTCGGGTTGTTGCCGAACTAATCAACTGATAAGAAACAAAGATAAATGTCAACTGTTCGGGTTATTGCCGAACTAATCAACTGATAAGAAACAAAGATAAATGTCAACTGTTCGGGTTGTTGCCGAACTAATCAACTGATAAGAAACAAAGATAAATGTCAACTGTTCGGGTTATTGCCGAACTAATCAACTGATAAGAAACAAAGATAAATGTCAACTGTTCGGGTTGTTGCCGAACTAATCAACTGATAAGAAACAAAGATAAATGTCAACTGTTCGGGTTATTGCCGAACTAATCAACTGATAAGAAACAAAGATAAATGTCAACTGTTCTGGTTATTGCCGAACTAATCAACTGATAAGAAACAAAGATAAATGTCAACTGTTCGGGTTGTTGCCGAACTAATCAACTGATAAGAAACAAAGATAAATGTCAACTGTTCGGGTTATTGCCGAACTAATCAACTGATAAGAAACAAAGATAAATGTCAACTGTTCGGGTTAGTGCCGAACTAGTCAACTGATGACATGAAACAGAGGCAAATGATGCACAAGCTGTTCATTAAAGAAATTGCCACTTGGCGGAGAGAGGGTGACATCTTTGGATCAGACACACTGGGGATGACACTTGGGGGGAAATAGAGGGTTACAAATTATTCATGATTGATTGAAATGAAAAGATAATTGAAGCAAGACTCATGATGGTTAATGCAGCCATGTATGCATGATATTGTCTTTATTGTATACGCATGAATGTGTATATGTATGAATGTCTGAATGACGACACGACTTGTATGACTGTATGGAGGATTGACTTGTATGATTGTGTGAACGATAGATTTGATGGAACAAGATTGGACAAGTAAGATTGAAAGTGACCCGACGTCGCATCACAAACACTCGGCAATCTTCAATGGGGATGATGCCACCAGGGTATATCAAAATAGTGACGGGGTAAAGCCCGCAGCAACTGATGGGGAATAAACATTTCTTGGGGAGAACGTGCCAATCCAAAAAAACATGGTAGAAGAGCTAGTGCTTCTGTGGTCATGCTTATTATTATTATTATTATTATATATATATATATTTTTTTTTTTTTTTGAAAAAAAAAAACAATTGACCACGTGCAACCTGCAAGGTTTATCCATTCTCAGGGTAGCTGTTGACGCACCCTTCACCTATTCACGAGTTCAAAGAAAAAGTGTTTTGTTGTTTGTGCTTCTCAAAAAAGACATGAAAGAAAATTTATGATTTTGAGAAATATTTTGTTTCAAATGCTACCATAAAAAAGGAAAAGTTTTATAAGCTGTATAAATGAGAATTCCAAATGAAAGGCAACAGGCTCAAATTTATTTGAAAGAGTGGTGACCTGCCAATGGCATGGCTCCACTGATCTTACAAAGTTTGGAAAATGGTAAATATAAATCGAAGGTTCATTGAACACAATAACCGTTGTTCCCTCTGACAACCTTGAATTCCACTGTTTGGATGCTTCAGATTCAGGGTCTCCTTGACATTCCATTGTGCCCCAAATGAATAAAGATCATCTCGATGCAGTTACTTTGTCTTTTGATCCTTAACTTTTGCATAGACCGCCCTTTCGGGTTTTCGACCTATCAGGCTAATTATTTTTCTGTTCGATGTCTCTAATTTTTGCCTGGGCCGCCCTTTCGGGTTTTCGACCCACCGAGACGCTCATTTTTGCCTAAGCCGCCCTTTCGGGTTTTCGACTTACCGAGCTGTTCTTTTATTTTTAGACAAAGTATTTCTTGACTGCATCCACATTCACGGGACGAGGGAGCTCATCCCCATCCATAGTCGTAAGAGTCAGTGCACCACCAGAGAAAGTTCTCTTGACGACATATGGGCCTTCGTAATTAGGCGTCCACTTGCCCCTAGAGTCGGGTTGGAAAGATAAAACCTTCTTGAGCACAAGATCTCCTTCTTGAAACACACGAGGATGAACCTTCTTGTCGAAAGCTTGCTTCATCCTCTGTTGATAAAGTTGTCCGTGGCACAAGGCCTTCATGCGTTTTTCTTCAATTAGATTCAACTGATCATATCTGCTTTGGCACCACTCAGCTTCTGATAACTGGGCCTCCATTAGAACTCTCATTGATGGAATCTCAACCTCCACAGGGAGTACTGCTTCCATACCATACACCAAAGAGAAGGGGGTTGCCCCTGTTGAAGTACGCACTGAAGTGCGATACCCATGCAAAGCATACGGTAGCATCTCATGCCAGTCTTTGTATGTGATCACCATCTTCTGCACTATCTTCTTGATATTCTTGTTTGCAGCTTCAACTGCGCCATTCATCTGAGGTCTGTAAGGAGAAGAATTGTGATGCTCAATCTTGAACTCTTCACACAAATCTTTCATCATCTTGTTATTCAAGTTCGTTCCATTATCTGTGATGATTCTGTTGGGCACACCATAACGGCAGATGATCTGATTCTTGATAAAGCGGATCACAACTTGCTTAGTCACATTTGCATAGGATGCTGCTTCAACCCACTTGGTGAAGTAATCAATGGCCACTAGAATGAAACGATGCCCGTTTGAAGCCTTCGGTTCGATTCTACCAATCACATCGATGCCCCACATAGAGAAGGGCCACGGAGAAGAAAGAACATTAAGTGTAGTTGGTGGTACGTGAATTCTGTCAGCATAAATCTGGCATTTGTGGCACTTCCTGGCATGCTTGCAACAATCTGTTTCCATCGACATCCAGTAGTAACCTGCTCTCAACAACTTCCTAGCCATTGCATGTCCATTGGAGTGAGTTCCAAAGGAGCCTTCATGTACCTCATGCATCAAAAGTTCTGCTTCTTGCTTATCTACACACCTGAGTAGTACCATGTCAAAGTTTCTTTTGTACAAAACATCCCCATTTAGGAAGAAATTACCAGACAATCTTCTCAAAGTTCTCCTGTCTTTGTTGGATGCTCCGGGTGGATATTCCTGGCTTTGAAGGAAACACTTGATATCATGGAACCAGGGCTTATCATCAACAACCTCTTCGACTGCAAACACGTGAGCGGGCCTCTCGAGGCGCTGAATTCTGATTGTTGGCAAATTATTCCGGTGACTCACTTCGTACATGGAGGATAAAGTTGCTAACGCATCTGCCATCTGGTTCTCATCACGAGGGATGTGGTGAAGCTCCACTTCGTTGAAGAAGGTTAGCAAACGCCTTGCATAATCTTTGTATGGAATCAAGCCGGGGTGGCGAGTTTCCCATTCTCCTTTGATTTGGTTGATTACGAGAGCTGAATCCCCGTAAATGTCAAGGTTCTTGATTCTCAAGTCGATGGCTTTTTCAATGCCCAAGATACATGCTTCATATTCTGCCATATTGTTGGTGCAATCGAACTGTAACCTTGCAGCGAAAGGGAGATGATTACCTTCAGGAGTGATAATAACTGCCCCAATTCCATTGCCAAAGACGTTCACGGCTCCATCAAAAATCAAACCCCATCTAGACTCGGGATCTGGACCTTCTCCAAGCAATGGTTCATCACAATCCTTCATCTTCAAGTGCATAATCTCTTCATCAGGAAAGTCAAACTTGATGGGTTGATAGTCCTCAATTGGTTGGTGAGCCAAATGATCAGCAAGAACACTTCCCTTAATTGCCTTCTGGGTGTGGTATTCGATATCATACTCGGATAACAACATCTGCCAACGAGCAATTCTTCCTGTCAGAGCGGGTTTCTCAAAGATATACTTGATCGGGTCCATTTTGGATATTAGCCAAGTGGTGTGGTTAATCATGTAGTGACGAAGACGCTTGGCAGCCCAGGCTAGTGCACAACAAGTTTTCTCAAGTAGGGAGTACCTGGACTCACAATCTGTAAACTTCTTGCTCAAGTAGTAGATGGCATGTTCTTTCCTTCCGGTCTCATCCTGTTGTCCGAGCACACAGCCCATAGAGTCTTCTAACACAGTCAAGTACATAATCAGAGGCCTTCCTTCAACTGGAGGTATAAGAATTGGAGGTTCTAGCAGATAATTCTTGATACTATCAAAAGCCTTTTGACAATCTTCGGTCCAAACAACCCCTTGATCTTTTCGAAGCAACTTGAATATAGGTCCGCACGTGGCTGTCATGTGCGAGATGAAACGAGAAATGTAATTTAGACGCCCAAGAAAACCTCTCACTTGTTTCTCTGTTTGTGGAACCGGCATTTCTCTAATGGCCTTGACCTTGTCAGGATCTACTTCAATACCTTTCTGACTGACAATGAAACCCAAGAGTTTTCCAGATCTAACACCAAAGGTACATTTGTTGGGATTCAGTCGAAGTTGGTACTTTCTCAGCCGTTGAAACATCTTCAGCAAGTACTCGACATGTTCTTCTTCAGTGCCTGACTTGACAATCATATCATCCACGTACACTTCTATCTCTTTGTGCATCATGTCATGAAAGAGAGTGGTCATGCCTCTTTGGTAAGTGGCACCTGCATTTATCAACCCAAAAGGCATTACCCTGTAACAAAAGGTGCCCCAAGGCGTGATGAAAGATGTCTTTTCTCTATCTTCAACTGCCATCTTGATCTGATTGTACCCAGAGAAACCGTCCATGAAGGAGAAGACCTTGGACTTTGCAGCGCTGTCAACCAATACATCGATGTGAGGTAGAGGAAAGTCATCTTTCGGACTAGCCTTGTTCAAATCCCAGTAGTCGACGCACATCCTGACCTTGCCGTCCCTCTTTGGAACAGGCACTATGTTGGCTAACCATTGGGGATACTCTGATGTGACAAGAAAACCTGCATCGATCTGCTTCTGTACTTCCTCTTTGATCTTGAGAGCCATGTCAGGGCGAGTTCTTCTCAGTTTCTGTTTGACCGGTGGGCATTCGGGCTTCAAAGGCAAACGGTGCTCCACAATACGGGGATCCAAGCCGGGCATATCTTGGTACGACCATGCGAACACATCGACGTATTCTTTGAGTAATTCAATCACCCTTCGTTTGACAGTTGCCTCAAGCGATGCCCCAATCTTGACTTCCTTCTTATCTTCCTCGGTTCCCAAGTTAATCACCTCTACTACCTCCTCATGAGGCCGAATGGTTTTCTTTTCATATTCCAATAACCGAGCAAGTTCCTTCGGGATTTCATCATCCTCCTCCTCTTCAGCCTCGTAGACAGGAGATTCGAAGTTGGGAGAGAGTGCATGGTTATTATGTTCAAAGGGCTCATAAATGCCTAGTCTGCATATGATTGATGATTGACTTTAGAAAATGAGTGAACAATGCAGACTTTTTAATAAAATATTTTGGGTTTTTTTGTGTTACCATTTTCCAGAAAGAGCAATAAGCATAGATATCGGAATAAACCACATTTTCCATTAATAAGAGTAGTGCTTGAAACAAAACAGCCCTACATAATTGCGCTTTCGTCCTGGGCAAGACGAAAGGATCTTTTTTGAAAAACAAACAAACAGAAAAAAACAAAGACACATTACTTTGATGCATGAACCACTGCAGGGATGTCAACCGCGTCCCAGTTGCGAACAAGTTTTCCAGGTGTGACAAATGCAAGCACTATCTCTTCAGGAACATCTTCCAAGACAGCATTGGCTTCTAGCGAGTTGTTGATGAACCCGGCGCTACAAAAGGTGCTAGTAATGGAGCTTGATCCAACACTGTTCGTTGCGGATCCTGCAGAAGAAGCAAATCCCAGTCCTTCGCGGTTTTTACTCTCTAACAACTGCACAACTTTTCCCCATCCTTCACCTGTTCCTTCCTGCACCACTTTCTGTGCGCTCTTCCAAGTAGCAAACGATACTTCATTTTTCTCTGGCTTTTTACCCTCTACAGTCAGGCCTTGGAAAGAGGTTCCTTCTGTTTCATCAGCACCAATAAAGGAAAAAGCTGACAAATGACTAACCAACAAGGCTTCCTCTCCACTCACAGTGATCAATCTCCCATTTCTGACAAACTTCAGCTTTTGATGCAAGGTGGATGTCACGGCCCCCGCTTCATGGATCCACGGCCTACCCAAAAGGCAACTGTATGCGGCTTGGATATCCATCACCTGGAATGTAATTTGGAAAACAAACGGCCCAATTGTAATGGGCAAATCAACCTCCCCGATAACTGACTTTCTTGATCCATCAAACGCTTTGACAACCACCCCGCTTCTTCTCATGGGAGGCCCCCGGTAGGAAAGTTGATCTAATGTGGATTTGGCCATTACATTCAATGAGGAACCAGTGTCCACAAGTACATTCGACAGAGCATCTGACTTGCAGTTCACCGATATATGTAATGCCAGATTGTGGTTCCTCCCCTCCTCAGGAAGCTCTTCATCACTAAAACTTAAATTATTGCAGGCAGTAATGTTTCCCACTATACTGTCCAATTGATTAACAGTCACGTCCCTCTCCACAAAAGCTTGGTCCAACACCTTCATTAGAGCCTCACGGTGTGCTTCTGAGTTCAATAGCAGAGACAAAATGGATATCTTAGAGGGAGTTTGCAACAGCTGGTCTACTACTTTATACTCACTCTTCTGGATCAGTTTCAGAATTTCGTCATGATCAGAATTCTTGCTAGTCCCATTGGATTGGCCTACTTCCTTCCTTGTACCGGGGCCATTCACTGTCGCCTGTTTAACTGCCGGATCATTCACTTTCTTTGCAAACAAAGTGAGGATAACACGTCCATTCCTCAGAACTTTACCGTCACTAGCAATGTTGTCCACAGAAATCGCAGGAGTTAGGGAGGGCAAAGGCACCTCCTGCCCACCTTCCAACATCGTGGCACTATACCTGTAAGGGACCGCTTTTAGAGAAGCATACGGCATAGGTCCTGGCAAGCCAACCACCAGTGGAGTAGTAGTTGATTCCCCACTGTTATAGCTTATTTCCAACCGCTGAAACTCAGGGGTGATGACGCACACTTCCTTGTCCTTCCTCGTGATGATTAGTTCTCTGTTGTCTATCAGCCTTTGTACGTCCTCTTGTACCTTTGGGCATCCTTTTACATTCACAGGACATATTTCACACGCTACATGATCATGGTCAAACAGAGCTGCCTCGCACATCTTGATATGTATTGGGACCAGGGGAGTTCGAACGTGCTGGACGTTCAGGATGACACCGTCTTCATCACAATCTTGTATCATGTTGACAGCAGGCCCGTGGTTCGGCAGAGGGTTCGCCTGAACATTGGGATTCTGATCTTTGAAGGATAGCAAGTTGGCCCGGACTAGTTTTTGCACTTCATTCTTCAGGACATAGCAGTTTTCAACGTCATGACCTGGGGCCCCTTGGTGGAAAGCGCAGGTTAAATCATGACGAAACCAGGGAGGTAAAACATCTGGTGTACGAGGGGGTGTTCTGACCTGGACAAGGTTTTTGGCGAGCAGGGCGGGGAGTAAGTCAGCATATTTCATCGGGATTGGATCAAAGGTTGTTTTCTGGCGGTTTTGTGAATGATATGGTTGTTGGGGGGTCTGCGGGCGATTTTGTTGTTTTTGAGGGTATTGTGGCGGATGGTATTGCTGTGGAGGGTATTGTTGTGGAGGGTATTGTTGTGGAGGGTATTGTCGTGGAGGGTATGGTTGTGGAGGGTATTGTTGTGGAGGGTACGGGTAGGGGTAATGTGGCCTTTGTTGGTGATATGATGGGTTTGGGATAGTGGATGCGACATTCGCAACCTAACGATATGGGGTGAAATTCTGCTGAGGCTTACCATGAGCTACCATTCCCACCTCTTGATCTTTCTTTTTCGCAAAGTGGCCTCCAAACTTCTTGGCATTACTTGCGGCAGGGGCACTTTCCCCGGTCAAACGTCCCTCTCGGACACCTTCCTCTAATCGCACCCCCATGTTGACCATTTCGGTGAAGTCTGTTGGTGCACTTGCAACCATTTTCTCGTAATAAAACTGGCTCAGGGTCTTCAGAAATATTTTGGTCATTTCCCTTTCTTCCAACGGCGGGACAATCTGGGCAGCCACTTCCCTCCAACGCTGGGCATACTCCTTGAACGTTTCCTTCTCTTTTTGTGTCATCGCACGGAGCTGATCACGATCTGGGGCCATGTCCAAATTGTACTTATACTGCCGGATGAACGCTTCACCCAGGTCATTGAAAGTACGAATGCTCGCACTGTCCAAATTCATATACCACTTCAGAGCGGCCCCAGTTAGGCTGTCCTGAAAGAAATGAATAAGCAGCTTATGATTGTCAGTATACATGGACATTTTCCGCGCGTACATCACCAAGTGACTGCGGGGACAAGAGTTCCCTTTATACTTCTCGAAGTCTGGCACCTTGAACTTGTGAGGGATAGTAACATTTGGGACCAAGCATAATTCACAGGCGTCCTTCCCGAACAGATCTCTTCCTCGGAGGGCTTCGACTTCCCTTTGCATACCATCAAATCTTTCTTGGAGTTCTTCCATCTTGTCGAAGGCTACAACATTTTCAGCTTGGAAAATTGGTTCAACCTCCTGTTGAATAGTGTGAATCAGTGGAGCTGAATAAGTCATTGCAGCTTGAGGGAAAGAGGTATTGGGTTGCGGAACCGGTGCTGACTGCTGAGCAAAAGGAGGTGGAACTTCAGATACAGCGGGCTGGGGGCTTCCACAGACTGGAGGTGGCATTCCCCATGTACAACCTGGAGGCAAAAAGAGGGGTGGAGAAGTCACCGTAGATAGCGGGGTTGTGCTCACCAAGGGCTGCTCTACAGTAGCGGCGGCAGCTTGAGAGTTCTGGGCTGACAGGAGTGCACTCATCATGGTCGTCAACCTATCCATTCCCTCTCGTAAAGTGGCAACCTCCTCCCTGAGACTCTGATTTTCTTGTTCAACTATATCCATCCTCTTCCGATTGGCCCTGGTGTTGTAAATGCGAGTTGGTTTGTGGAGAATTCGTCGGGCCACTTTCCTTGGGCGGCGGTTGATTGACTCCCCCCCTTTTGAAGTAGTGAACACAGTGTGAGACTCGATTTAGGAACCATGAATGCATGCTTATGCTTATGCAAAAAGGAAGGGAACAAATTATTATCGAAGAACTTGTTAGAGAAATTGTAAACATCATAAACTGAAACACTTCACTTAAGCATTGGAATATTACAAAGAAATTTTTTTTTTTTTTTTTTTTTTTTTACAAGTCCAGAGATTTCGGGAGCTAAAATCTAAACATAAGGTCCTAAGAACTTCAGACTCAAACTCCCGGAGTAGATGGGTCCTCGGAATCTGAATGTGCACGGGAGAACAAGTCCATAAACCTCCTCTTCCTTCTAGCATCTCGGTGGAGCAAGGCGTCTTTCTGACGAAGCAAGTCGTCCTTCTCGATCATCCTCTGGTTCTGGATAAAAAGCTCACGGCTCTGTTGGGCTATCTTCCCTTTCAAAGTCTCATTCTCTTGCTCGAGCTCCTGGCATCTCCTCTTCCAAGTTTCTTTTTCTTGCCTTTCTTTGGTTAATTGTTCATGAAACTCTTCCTTGGTGTCGAAGGGGATAGGCAAGGATGATGGTGGGATGGTGGACGATAGGTATCTAGGTAAGCGGTAGGGTAGGCCAAAGCTCTTGGTCCTATCAATAACCCATTGGGTATAAGATTCGTGCACATAGTCTGATTTCTTTCCCAACTGACTTCTGCTGAGTCTGCGGATAGCGCTCCAAGCTTGTGCGAATCTTTCCCTTTTGTTCGAGTGATCACCATGGTTAAGATAGAATTCATTAGTCAAGGCAAGGTTGTTTGGTTTTGTCTTTATTGGGTACCCAAATTGTCGTCGAGCGAGGAGTGGGTTGTAGCTAATTCCGCCACGCATACCCAAAAGAGGTACGTTGGGATATTCACCACAACTCACAATAATCTCTCCAACATCACTAGCTGCTTGGTACCAAACAATGTCAGATGGGTCAAGGGTCATGATTCGGCGAGGCCAGGAAAGCTTGTCATCATTGGTCTTGAAGGCACGGGATTGAGGTAAGTGGAAGGTAAACCACTGATAGAGTAAAGGTGCACAACAAGAAATGGTTCCACGGCCAGCCTGGGTACGGTCATGGATAGAATGGTAGGTATCGGCGAGTAGAGTGGGTACGGGGTTCTTTGTAAGAAAGATTTTAATGGCATTGATATCGATGAAGTTGTCAATATTTGGGAAGAGTAAAAGGCCATATATAAGGAGGGCTAGGATAGAATGGAAGGCAAGTATACTAGCTGCTTCAGCAAATATGGAGGCTTGTTGGTAGAGGAAGTGGGTGGGAAGACCTTGGAGGCCTCCTTTAGAGGTAAGGTTTGCTTGGATGATAGAGGTTTTAAGATGGAGGGCGGCTGCGATGTCGGAGGGTTTAGGGGTAGGCTCAAAACCATGGAAAGGTATCTTGTCTGGCACAGGTAAACCCACTAGGTAGGAGTACTCTTCAAGTGTGGGGACAAGCTGGTAATCGGGAAATGTGAAGCAATGGTAGAGCGGGTCATAGAACTGAACCAGGGTCTCTAGGCATCCTTCCTCAACATCTACTCTAAGAATTCTGAGCAACTTCCCATGATGAGCTTGAAAATCAACTGGATCACTTACTAAAGATGCTAGCTCCCTTAATCTCAACAGGTCTGTTTTTTTGAAAAGGTACTTCCTAGTGCTTCTCAGTGGGATGTCCATATCTACAAAGTTTACAAAAAGCTTGTCTAAGTCCTTCGATAATTTGGATGAAAAAAGAGTTTATGCATGGATGCATGTATGCATGATTATGCCAAAGTATGGAGAAAACATGGTGAAGTTAAATCCAAAATGTTGGAGTTAAGGGTAAACACGCCATTTGGTAAGGACTATGGTTTCATATGTACTTGTATCACGGGTTCTACCAAGTTCCCAAAGTCATTGACCACTTCCGGATATTGTCGGATTACGGGACTACTCCCGGTCCAACAACGTCCATAGGAAAGCCTCGTTTGAGTGTAGTATCGCGTATCAACCAATTCAAGACTACTCTTGATTAGCTACCGCACTACGTCCTAAAAGGCTAAGATGGGTTAAAGGTAACTAAAGGTCCTCAACTTCATAGGTCGCTTGGAAATATCAATGCTGAGCACGACTACTCATGCCAACATAGTAATATTCCCAAGATCCCTCCATTGAGCGGGGTTATCACATGTGCCACATCCGAAACTCACTCTCGGAAAGACACTATGATTATACCACCATCCTATCTTATGTTTCCCTCAAGTCCGGGTGTAGGACTTATCTCACCACTCACGTAAGAGATAAACACTTAAGCACGTATTTACAGTTTCAAATAATAACAAAGCATAAAGATGAAAAAAACAAGATAGGTTTAACCCACTTAGGAGTGTGATCCCCAGTGGAGTCGCCATTTTTCTGTCGCGGTGATTTTCGGATATCAAGCTATTGATTAGCGTTGACTCGCAATTTTTAAGATCACCACCGATCTTTTATTTTTCCGAAGAAAAGGGAGAAAGCTCGAAAAAACCCTAGTTTTTAAGAGATCAAAAGGTCCGGGGGTTGGTTACGCAAAGGGAAGGTACTAGCACCCTAAACGTCTATAGTACTCTATAGGAACCTCTTGCTTATTTTATCTTTATGCTAAATTAATTATTTGTTTGGAAATAAATGCTTAAGTGTGGAAAGATTAAAGAGATAGGTTTAAAAGAAAGGAGAAAAAAGTTTTTTTGTTTATTTTTATTGATTTGGAAAGACAAAGTCTTTTGCCTACATACCCGAATGGGATCAAAATCATGTAGTTCGGGGTAGAAAGTCGAGTGGTTGGTTTTGATTGATTTTAAAGTTCGAAAAAAAGAAGAGTTTAGGCAAGGTAAGAGGCCGAAAAGACATAGAAGAAATAAAAGAAGTGAGTTCGATTGATTTTAAATTAAAAAAAGGTTTTGATTGATTAAAGGTTGATTAAAGATTTGATTAAGAAAGAAAAAAAATAAAGATTGACCCTTTTTTTGAAATTTTGATTATGGAAAGTTTTTGGGTTTTGACTTTTTTTTTTTTTTTTTTTTTTTTTTTTTTTTGATCTCTAGTTATGTAAAGATAAGTCTAAACGCGCCGGATCCCTTAAAATGACGTTGGATCAAGTGAGGGCCCTTTTCCTCGGATACGGTTCAAATCACATGATCGTCCTCGGCGGAAAACATAAAAATAAATGTGAGTGTCGGTGCAGATTCTCATTTTTTATTTTTATTTACATTGGACCTAGATACATTCTAATTGGCAATAATAAATAAAAATTGCAAATGCATCAAAATAAATATGCTAGAAGAAATAATAAAATGCATGAAATACAAAACAATAAATACATATGGTGCATAAAATAAATAAAGAAAATAGAATGCAAGACATAAAAATAAATATAATGCCGGAAATAAATAAAAAAATGAAAATAAAAATGCAAGACATAAAATAAACATGATGCTAAAAATAAAAAATGCAAGACATAAAATAAAAAATAAAAAATAAACAAAATAAAATAAATAAAATAAAAAAAAATGCAAGACATAAAATAAGTATGATGCTGAAAATAAAATAAAACGAAAATAAAAATGCAATACAGAAAATAAATATGATACTAAAGAAGAATGCGAGACATAAAAATAAAAATGCAAGACAAAAATAAATAGGGTACATAAAATAAAGAAAATAAAGGTGCGAGACAAAAAATAAATATGATACTGGAAAATAAAAATGCAAGACGTAAAATAGATATGGTGCTGGAAAATGAATAAAGAAAATAAAAATGCGAGGCATAAAATAAATATGATGCATAAAATAAAAATAAACAAAATAAAATAAAAAAAAAATACAAGACAAAAAAATAAATATGATACTGGAAAATAAAATGCAAGACGTAAAATAGATATGGTGCTGGGAAATGAATAAAGAAAATAAAAAATGCAAGGCATAAAATAAATATGATGCATAAAAAAGTGCAATAAAAAAAGAATAGAGAAGAAGAAGGGGGTGCGGAAGTAACAGGGAAGTGCAGAAAGTAAAATACTAGAAGAAACAGAAAAAAAAAAAAAAAAAAAAAAGAAATGGGCTCAAAATAAAAGAGGTGGGCTTAACAGATCAAATCTGAATCGTCAGATTGATCGAAGCGTCCAGATTTGATCATGGGGAGACACGGTCTTAGCCATTAGATCTTAATCAAACGTCACAAGAGAAGAAGAACAAAGTAAAAACCAAGAGGTGAGACACATCTGATCAAAACAGGGGATAACATTGGCCGTTAGATCTAGGATCTAACGGTTCAACCCTGATGGTCCATGGGGACACAGAGATCCGCGGGCACCATAGTCTTGGTCATGGCAGCAGTATAAATTAGAAAATAAACGCAAAAATATCATAAATCCAACCTCTTTCTCTCTCTAAAACGCTCAAGAGCTCTCTTCTCTCTCTAACACACACCGCCGGAAGTTGTTTACCGGCGCAGTGGCTGGCTGCCATGGGTGGCGGCGCCGCCGCGTCGGAAAAAGAATCTCCCCCCTTTTTCTTTTTTTTTTTTGTTTTCTTTTTGAAAAAGAACTACACGTTGTGAATCCCCTTTTTTCTAGTTCTCAAATCCACAGTTATTTTTTGAAAAAAAACCAATGCCGATAAAGCCTAGATCTAGCCTTGAATCTTAGAAAAAAGTGAACTACCTTTGTCCTTCTGTTATCGTTTAAGCTTCAGAGTAAAACGGTTACAGCTTGGGTTGTGTGGGTGTGGGTGTTTGACGCGGTGCTTGTGGTTGGTGGTGTTTGGTGTAGGCTTGGCCGATGGTGGTGGTTCTGATGTAGGCTTGGCCGATGGTGGTGATTCTGATGTAGGCTTGGCCGATGGTGGTGGTTGGTGTAGGCTTTAGGCCGCGTGAGTGAATGGGTTACTGTGTTTGCTGTGTTGGTGGTTTGCGGTGGCTGTGTTAGTTGTATTGGTGGTTTTCGGTGGCTGTGTTGGCTCGGCCGATGGCTGGGCTCGGCCGCTGGTGGTGGTTCACGGAGGAGGAGAGGGGCTGAGTGGTGGCTAGTGGTGGCTTGGCTGTTCCGTCATTCTGACTGTTCGCATTCACCTCTCTCTCTCTCTCTCTCTGACATGCACAGTAATTAATGTAGCATTTAAAGGACATAATTAGGGTAAAAAAAACGAAGAGCCCCTCTGGGCCTGGACCGAGAAAACCGAAAAGAAAAAAGAAAAAAAGGAAAGGAAAAGGAAAAAGAAAGAAAAAAAAACAAAATATAAAACAGCAAAATAAAATAAAATAAAATAAAAAAAATAAAATAATAATAATAATAAAAAAAATAAATAAAGAACGAAAAGAAGATACTAATAAAGATATTAATAAAAAAATGGAAATAATAAAAAACACTTAATAAAAGGAAAAGAAAAGAAGAAAATAATAATAATAAAAAAGGTAAATAAATAAATAATAATAATAAAAAAGGGGCGTCTTCAAAACAAAAATGAGGTATTTTAAAATACCTCCTTGCCGAAATTTCATCTGAAATGATGGAAATTTCCGGCTTAAAAGACGAGAAAAAAGAAATAAAAACGGGTCAAAAATGGGGTATGACAAAGTTTATAAACAAAACTTGAATGAGCTTTATTTTATACATTAAGAATATATTTGATTTAAAGTTACAAAAGTATGTTTGTGAATTTCAATAGAAAATTATGCATTTTAATGCATAAAATGAAAAGGAAAAAAATGTTATTTTGAAAGTAAAAATATTTTTTGAGCTCTCTTAATTTTAATTAAAATATGTATTAAGTGTATGCTTTTTATCTTGTGGGCTAAGCGGTGGTCTAAATGTATGTTTGAGTTACCGCTCCAACTAGGGGTGGGAATAGGCCAGGTCAGACAATAGGCTAGGTCAGGCTATGAAAGGTCTAAGTTTAGCCTACGATGAATTTTTGAGACTTGAGTCTGACCTATAGTTTATCAAAGGTTTTTATTTTGGCTCGGCTTGACCTTTTTAAAAGCCTAGCCTAGCCTGATAGCTTTTTTAAAAACTTGATAGCCTTTTTAAAAGTCTTCTTCGCATTAAATCTTTAATATTTTGGAGTAGGAGGAACGTAATAGGAATGTTAAAGAAAAGAAAAATTAAAAAAAAGAAAACATTAACAGGAATAAGAAAACCAATAAAAATAACGAGAAATATAAAGAGACACATGATTCACACCTAAATTGTAATTAAAGTCTTACTTGATTATAGGAATAGAAGTTATGGAGCAGCAATGTGTGTAATCAAAGTCTGCTAGTTTCAAAAATAAAATTAATTGTACCCAAAAAATAATTAAGTATATATTGGTACCCAAAAAATAATTAAGTATATATTGGTACCCAAAAAATAATATAAGTATATATATATATAGGTCGGCCTATCAGACTTATAAGGCTTTTTAATAAGCTTAAGCCTGATGTATTTAATTTAATAGACTTTTAAAAAAGCCTGAGCCTAACCTTTTAATTAAATAGGTCAGTTTAGGCCAGACTTTATGTAGGTCAGGTCGTAGGCCCCTGTAGACCGACCTGACCTATTCTCATCCCTAACTCCAACCCCTTTTAAGATTACTTTCAAGTTTCAACCCAAAAATAACAAAAGACATGATTTTACCAACATACTTTAAATGTAAGTTCTCGACCTAAAATCAGTTATCCAATATAGCTAAAGTTTGTAAAAGCAATTCTCTCTCTGATTTTAAACTGAATTTCCAGAAAAAAAAAAATTCAACTTATAACCAGACCAACTAAAATTTAAATAATAATTTTTCCAAAGTTTACTTTTTAAACATATCTTAGACTCAGTTTAATTTAAGCTAAGAGAAGAAAAAGAAGAGAAAGTTTATATTTTCATGTTAGAATCACATTTTTTATATTCTTTTTAATTTAACAATTTTTTTATATTTTATTTTTTCTATTTTCATTTTCTAAATCGAACCTTTAGGAAGTATTTGGTTTGTTTGTTTTCTATTTTCATTTACACTGGAAATAGAAAACGGTGATAGAAATGTGTTCGGTTGGATTTCTGTTTTCATTTTCAGTTAAAATATTTTTCCAAACGAACTAAAAATTGAAAACAATAAAATCTTATTTTCAGTGTTTTCAATTGAAATCAGGAACCTCATTTTGAGTAAAATGAAAATGTGATGATAACGAATATAATTTTAAACAAATCTAAAAATACATTTCCTTTTGAAAATACATTTTCAGTGCTTTTATTTCTTAAAAGCAGAAAATAAGAAGTCAAAACAAACATATTTTTAGAATTCTAATATTTTAAAAATGAAAACAGTTTTCAAAAATTAAAAACAAAAAATAAAAATACAAACCAAAAACACCCTTTTAGAGTCTGTTGCTTTCCAACTAAAAATCAAATATGTTAGAACCGTCAACTGTCTTGGTTCAGCGTATGTCGTTTTATGAAGTGACCTTCCGGTGGGGATCATTGTTCTGGGTCTGTTTGTGATTGAGTTTGAACGTAGAAGGTGATAAATGTAGTGCTAATTAATATCATTTAGAGTATGTTTGGATAGAAAATTTTAACTGAGGAAAGTAATTTATTAGAGAATTTGAATTTCTGTAATTTAGAATTCATTATTTGGATGTTTTTTTGTGAAGAATTTAAAATTTTGGAATTTTAAAACAGAATTTCAAATAACTAAAAATCTGAAATTTCAATTTCCTTCTAAAATATGAGAAATTGAAATTCCCTTCTTACAGTCTTCTTCAAGAAACACCCTATGAGATTGTGGAACATCGATCGGGTCTGAGCATAGAGGAACACGTATAACTAGCACACCAATTATATCTTTTCTTTTCTTCATTTATTTTTTTTCACCCTCATTATTTTAACTTTTTTTATCCAAACACAAAATATTGAAAATAAAAGAATTTCAATTGAAGTATTTGAAATTCTTAAAATTTAAAATTTCTCAGAATTTTAAATTCCTCCGTCCAAACATACTCGGGAAATTGTAGGAGACTTTGAAAGCAAGTTTGAATTGGTGAATGTGATTTGGGGGTGGGAGACACTTAATTGTTTTAAATTAAAATTTCTCTTACTCGTTTAGTTACAAATTTATTTTTAAAATGTTTTTAAATGTAAATTATTTTATTTTAAATTTATTTTTAATAAATAAACATTTGTTCAAACATAAAATTAGGTTGTTGGGTATTTTGGTGGAATTACAAATGGTTGCAGGTGTGAATAGTTGTGGAGGTGGAGGAGTAGCAAGAACCATATGGTGGCTACGGGTGAGAGAAGAAAACGATGACAATAAAGAGTAAGGGCCTCTTATTATTTTAATCTTTGAAGATAGTGTGTTTGATTTGCATTTTCATTTTCTGTTTTTATTTCCTATTTTCATTTTCTGAAAAATATTTTCATTTTTAAAAGATTAGAATTCTCAAAATATGTTTGATTTGACTTCTTGTTTTATGTTTTTAGGAAATAAAAACACTGAAATTTATGATATATTGACTTCTTGTCTTTTTTTGTATTTTTAAATTTACTTAAAATTAAATTCTTTGTTATCTCATTTTCATTTTATCCAAAATGAGGTTCTTGTTTTCAACTGAAAACACTGAAAATGAAATTTTATTGTTTTTATTTTCTGGTTGTTTTCTGTTTTCATTTTCACTGAATTTTTTTTCAAAAATCCAACCAAACACATTTTCATCACTATTTTTTGTTTTCAGTGAAAATGAAAACAAAAAACAGGCAAACCAAACACCCCCTAAGAGTGTGTTTGGTTTATATTTTTATTTTTTGTTTTTATTTTTTAAAAATTATTTTTATTTTCAAAAAATTAGAATTTTAAAAATATGTTTTGTTTGATTTCTTATTTTCTGCTTTTAAGAAATAAAAACACTGAAAATACGTTTTTAAAAGAAAATGTATTTTTAAATTTGCTTAAAATTGCATTCCTTGATATCGCGTTTTTGTTTTACATTTACTCGTTTCAATTGAAAACACTAAAAAACAAAACGAGATTTTATTATTTTCAGTTTTTTGTTCGTTTCAAAAATCCAATCAAACGCATTTCTATCATCATTTTCTATTTCTAGTGAAAATAAAAACAAAAAACAGCCAAACCAAACATCCCTAATTTATTTTCTAAAAAAGAAAACAGTTTCTATTTCTCTTTTAATTGTTTGTATAAATATAATTTCTCAAATACTAAAACTTACATAAATGTGTATGGGCCAAATACGTAGCGGTGCCCACCAACTGCCTTGTCCACAGAGCACACGCGGCACCTAATTTCATACTTTCTATTTTAATAAAGATACATAAATAAATGTTTATTCAACTTCTTTCCTTATCTTTTATAAATACAAAAAATTAATTTCACACTTATTAAAAATTAATTAATTTTATTAAATCACATTATTTTTAATTAAAAATAATAAATTTAAAATTATCTTTCATTAAAATCTGATATTAAAGATAAGTTTTTTTTATTAAATAAAGAATATTTTGAATTCTATTATAACAATTCTCGAGAAACAAAAATGCAGGTCTCTCTGCCCAGGACATAACGGTACCCCGAATTGTGGTCACATGGGCATGAGTCCTCATCCGCGTGAATTTGGAGATTATGATCTTAAGCAACGTGTGTAAAAGCATAAAAGTGACACTTAGTGTATTTGACAATCACTTAGGAATCCCATTTCACACTTTCCAAAAAGCAACTATATCTTGTATCTATCCTGAGTTGATAATTTTGGTTTTGGTTCATCTCACCGTGACTCCAAACATGCTAACTATTTGTAGGCCAAATGGTTTTGGAACCCGAATTCATTGTGCTTTGTCCACAAGATTTGGTGTCATGGACCTGGTCAGAGCTTGATATTTAGTTGATTATTTCTAAAAGTAATTATTTTTTTTCATGGTACTATCAATGTGAAATATTTATTAATTTCAGTGTTGATTAATTTTTGTCTAGAACGATCGACTTGTCTTGGTGGCATCGGGTCATCAAAATGATGTCTGATTGGAGGTTCAATACGTACTAATACCTTAAAATGTGGCAACAGAGTCAGAGTACACCAACATGTATCCTGTACTACGTACAAAGCAGACATGACTGAAACTGTATAATGACATGACCCAAAGAAATTAATGAGACACATGAACCATATTATCGGAAGATATCTTATATAAATAAGAAGTTAGCTATATGGCTCACTCTAAGTTCATAGTTAGATAAAATTAATATGAGAGGTTGATGTTGATTTTGAATTCAAATCTTTTATTTTTTTTATATGATGTTTTCAGACATGAACATTTATTAAGAGTAAATAAATAAAGTTTTATTTGTTTCAAAAAACATATTAAAATGTATCAATAATATTAATTATTAATATTTTATATTTTTTGTCATAATTTTTAAGATAATAGTAAAATTGTTTTTAAAAATCCACGTTTAGCAGGGAGGGTGGAATGAATGAACAAAGTCAAAACTAGACATACTCCACACGTTGGAAGTTGAAGCCATCTAAAAGTCAAAACCTTTTTAAGTCAAAACCACACGTTGACTTTTTGTCAGCACCTCAAGTGGGTCCGCTGACGGAAATTCAGTTTACCAGTGTCACTGTAACCAATTCACTTATAGACCCCAAAAATAATAAGTGTCGCCAATTCACCATTGTTGGGTGCGTACCGACCCATATTGCATTTGAGTCATTTGAACAATGCAAGAAAAAAAAACCTAATTCTAAGTTCATGTAATTTAGTTTTCATTTCATCCTTAACTTTTTTATTTTATTTTATTCATTCTAAATTTTGTTTGTTTTATTTTCATCATTATTGTAAGTTTTCGTTATAGAAATAATAATATTATCATAGTGTCGATTTATCATTAATTTACATGGATTAAAATAAAAAATAATATAATTTATAAGAATTAAAAATAAAAAAATGATATACTTATAGGAATAAAAAAAGTTAAACATTTAAGTATCTAATTAAATATTAAACTCAAATGAAAAATATTTTATTACCATCTTTACCATCATTACTACACTATTATTGTAATTTCTACTACAAATATTACTATTATTGACCCTAACACTATCACCATTATTATTGTATTGTTCAGTGTGGTTTTGGTTGGCTTTCGTCATTATAACCATCATTTTTATCATCACTTTTTTTATTGTTATTATCATTATAACCACAATTGCTTAAAAGCAATTAAGGATGTAAGAAAATCAACGAAGGGTGAAGCTTAAAGGAAAAACAAAGAGAAAAGTTGAAAAAGAAAAAAAGTATATATGAAGGCATGGAGAGTATAGAGACGGAGTTTTGTATAGTTAATATTAAACATTTATTTCATTTTAATATATAAATTAAAAGTTAAATATTTTTTCATCTCTATAAATATTTTTTTTTGTTTTAATCTATATAAATTATGTTTATTTTAATTTTTTTTCTTCTAAGTTAATGATGATATGACACCGATTACTAATGTGTCATGATGATATCTATTAGTTTGTTTGTCATATCATCTTTTTTACAATAAAGACTAATAATAAGGACAAAATTTAAAATAAACATAATTTATAAGGATTAAAATAAGAAAAATTTTAAAAAAAGAAAAAAAATGCTAATTTACAATGACAAAACAATATATGTTAGTCTTTGAACAGCATTAATTTCCTTTTCTTTTAGCTTCTTTCTTTAGTTTTAGATTAATTACAATAGTCCTAGTTTTATCTCTCTATCAAGTACCATGCATGTAAAACTTTTAAATATATTTATTAAAATACCACTTGATATTTAGTTACTAAGTCATTGTTGAATTGGTATACACAGGGTGTGTTTGACAAAATCTTAATTATTATTTGGAGTTCATCACACCATGGCAATTTAAACTCATAGGCGAGTAGTCCTGATCAAATATTTGGCGTAATTAGTCAAAACAAACTTGGATGCTACATTTCTGGACAATGGACATGCAATGCGACCCGACCCTACTTGTCGTATTCGAATCAAACCCCATTTAATCCTTTCCTCAACATCAATCCTCATGCTATGTGGAGTATATGTTACTTTATATTTTGTTTCTTAGGTCAACCTAGCTTATATAAAAAGCAAAAAATGTTTTCAGGTCAACCATTCCACCATCAATTTAATGTGACGTTTTCAATTTGCCACATGTTTTATATTTTTTTTCCATTTGTAGTGAGAACCATTCCACGATGATCTTGAAGGATTCCCGAGATGGTTCTAACTTCAGCGTTTCCGGATGTTTATTTTGTCCGGTTTCTTCCATCTTTATCTCCACGCACCATCGATGCAAACGTACGTTCCTTTTCTTATTTATCTTTTTAATATTTAATTAGTTACTATCAAGTAACAACGAGTCATGCTGTCCTTAATTACACTATATCCATGTCGGATCTGAGTCTCTTAATAAACGTTCTATGATAATAACATGCATTCATAGCTAGAATTTGTTAAAAATAATTCATTTTAATAAATTTTACTTCTTATTTAATAATTCTTTTTCATGAAAAACAAAATATGTGAAAATAGATGATTTTTAATCATAAAGAAAATCTTTAAGGGTGAGTGACAGATAAATTGCCACTAATATTCCTTTCCTCTCAAGCACTACAAATTTTAGACTTAACATTATTGAAGGTGATTTGCCCGATTAATAAATAATTATGTATTCTCTATTAATTTCTAAATTTTGTCATCAATCTCGGTGACTAAATTTGATTCCGAAAATGTGTGTCACGTGTTCTTCTCCGACTCAATCTCGCTCTCCCCAAATATCGTCGTATTATCGTATAATATATTAAATTCATGCTTTCTTTTCTCTTTTCACCATTCATATTTGGTTTAGGAAACTTGAACTTGAACTACTCTTCTATATATATCACTCCCAACATGATAACATCCACATCTTCATTACACATAAGCAATTTTATTTTTCATCACTATACCCATGGATGTTAAAATGAACAAAGTAGAGAGTGAATCTCCTTATTATAATTATTCCTCTTCATCACCATCATCCACTTCTTCTCAAAGCCAGCTCTCATTGGCATTTGCATGTAATCCAAATTTTTCACCGGACCATTCATCACTGCATGCCGAAACTTGGAAGGCAGGAGTGTTGATCTCTCACAAGAGGAAAGCGGGGAGAAAGAAGTTTCGGGAGACGCGTCACCCGGTGTACAGAGGGGTTCGGCAGAGGAACGGTAACAGGTGGGTGTGTGAAGTTCGTGAACCGAACAAGAAGTCAAGGATATGGCTCGGGACATACCCTACGCCAGAAATGGCAGCTAGGGCACATGACGTGGCTGTCCTAGCACTTAAGGGCACCTCTGCACTGTTCAATTTCCCTGATTCGGTTTCTCTTCTTCCGGTTGCAAAGTCATCTTCTGCTGCTGATGTAAGAGTTGCTGCTTCAAAAGTTTCAACGATTTTTTGCCCTTCTTATTCCTCAGTAACATTATCTAGTTCTTCACCATCTAATTCCCGGGTCAAGGCTAAGCCTTGTTTGATTGATGATTTTGTTAAGACTGAGAATAACGTTGATGAGGCCAAATCAGTGTTTTTTGATGAAGAGGCGTTCTATAATATGCCACTTTTGTTAGATAGTATGGCAGAGGGTCTTCTCATTACTCCACCGTCTATGAAGAGAGTATTTGATTGGGACCAGGTTGACTGTGAAATAGATCTCACTCTCTGGACAGATTAATACTATTAAACTCGTCATTCGGAGACTTAGTTGTTTAATCGTAGGTTAAATTATAAGTTGAGGAATTTTTGTTTTCAACACTGACACTGTTTGTGAAGTGTACTAGAATAGAGAGAAAAATAATAGAAAACCTGCTTTTAAATATGTAAAAGGAAGTGCAATAAGCCTGATGGAAAAACATCAAAACTATAGTACTCTGAATTTTTCCATTATATAAAAGTGAAAAATTACTAGTTTTGTTTCATTTTTTATAATCAATCACAATGATAGGTAAAAAGTCTTGCTCAGTTGGTTATTGTACATGAGTTTGTTGTAAAGTTTTTATCATCTGAATTTACTGCTTACTAATAAAAATAAAATTTATATCAATGACCAATAATTTAAAGAGTTTAATAGGGATGAAACTGGTAACTGATTAGAAATTATATTTAGTATAGTTTTTAAAGTTATTATTATAAAATGAATAAACCTATTGCATATTTTGATTTGTGATTGAATAAAACTCTGTGAATGCACATATTATTTATTACAATTTAAATATACTTCTAAGTATATATTTTGGTATATCGATCGATCTTAAGCTAAAACACGCTCCAATGGGGAATCAACTAATAAACGTTACGGTCAACTTGATTGATGCTTCAAGTGCTCCCACTTCTCGTTTCTTTTTTCTATAACCACTTCTCCCGCTTTTCTATTACATAGTGTAGGATTATCATAATTTCAACTAACCTCCCTCCATATGATATTTAGTTCAACGTCATTAACTCTTTGCTGTACTGTAAATAATGGAAAAACTTGATTATGAAATTTATTACACACAAATTGGTGAAGACCATAAACACATGGCTATGTTGGCTTGTTGGAGCAAATTCAGTTTAAAAAATAAACTTATTTTGAAGACACGTTTGATTACTCTCAAAAATACATTTGCACATAAAGCTTTTGCATGAAAACTTAGTTTTATAAAAATATGAGTTAAGTAGCATTTTTATACTCTGTAAATTAACTTAAATTAAAACTTTAAATTTAGAAACTTTAATCTAAATATGTACGCAATAATTTTATTTCCAGGAGCTTTGGGAGTTGTATGTGGTACTTACCTAGAAAGAAGACATTTTGTAGGGAGAAGTCAACGTAGCCCATAGGTTCCTGGGTGGCACCTAGCTCTGGCCGGTAGGATTTTCATCATATAAAACACTTAGCACTACAGCGACTAATATGTGGACCACCATCACCAAGGGTCCCCCTACTCTCTTCTAGGAAGCTTGGAGAGTCAGGCCATAGTTGGATCATAACCTATGACTTAGGGCTTTGGGGGAGCATATCAAGGGCTAGAATTACATGTTAATTAAGATGGGCAACATCGATCTCAGGTATTCTTTTTTGATTTTGTTTTCATGATATATATTTATCTTTTCCTTGTTATTTTATTTCGAAGATATTGATCTCTCTCTAAATATATTGGCCTCTTTATTATTAAGCATTTGAGTTTTTGTTTATATTCATATATATTAAAGATCAACCCTATATCGATTCAGCAAAAAAAAAAAAAAGATCAACCCTATATTTTGTTATTCAGTTAGCTTAATAACCACAGTGTGCATAGTTCAAAATTCCCCTTATGAATTAGGTTAGATGATTGGACCCTTTGTTGAACCGGATAGGCGGATACTGATCCATTGATTAATAACACTGTTCTTTGACAATTTTTTTATTCATTATGTAGTTCTTCACAAATTTACTAATTGACCTTGACAGTAACTGCATAATGAGAAAAACATGCCAAAGCAATGCAAAAACCGAAAGGCATTCACTTTGTGTTTGTTTCCAACGTTGGAAACAATTTTGAGAGGATAAAAATGAGTGTTGTTGGTTTGATAGTAATGATAAAGATGATAAATAAATTTAAAAATAATAAAATTTAAAAATAATAAAATTTACTTGCATTATTTTCTTAAAATTTATTTTTACTTTTTTTTTTTTATCTCTCTTCCTATTTATCTCTCCTCCTAACTAAACTTAAGCAACATAACTTCAAATGCAAATGTGTGAGCCAGGTAGTTAGTTAATCTTGCATTTTCTAGTACTGTACGTATTTCTTCTTTTGTAAGCCACGGTGACTACTCAACGATTAGGTCTTAGAATCATGCATGAATTGGTGGTGACGTGGCGTTTGTCTTGCGTGGAATGGATACTTGTGGTTGACATTTGAGGTAGTAGAATGAGAGTATGTTTAAAAATAAGATGAAAAATTACTTTTTTAAACAAAAATACTTTACTCAAAGATCATGATTTTTATTTTTTATTTATTTATTAGATCTTCATTAAATGTGTTACAATAATTTCAATTGTAATTCTTCAAATCAAACACGTACTCAATTGGTAATGTTGAAGTTGCACCTTCATCCGTGTATCTAAATATTTATTTTATTATTTGAAATTAACTAATCAGAGCGAAAGTAATGGAAGATTATAACTTTAGAGATTGAAATAAATATTTTTATTTTTAAATGATGATTTTTGAAGAAAAAATGTTACTTGTATTATTTTTCAAACATCTATTTATTTATTTCATATTAACCAATAAAAAATTAAAAGATCATTTATACTTTGAATTAAATTATAAGTAAATGCACTCTTCTATTTTTAATTTTTTTTTTGGTGACTAAGGGTGGCAACTGCAAATTACAAAACGTTATTTGGTTGCATCTCAACCAGCACTAGATTAACTAAAAAAGAAGGACAATAATTATAACTTAGAATAGAGTTGACCATATCTCCTCCATGTTTGGTCATTAGTATCAGCCACATGATTTCCTTCATGCATGTTACGAATTATCTGATTCCAAACATTAGTCACGACATGAAGACAAGTCTCTTCCATAGCACTGCATCTAGGGCATAGGCTATAATACTAAGACATGTGTCGTCTTTTCCGTTCTGCATTTGTCATCAGAGCTTCATGAGCCACCTTCCAGAATAAGGTCTTGATTCCTCTTTTTTCCTTATATTTTTATCTCTCTCGTTCCCGTTTTCCTTTCCCCCTTCCCTTTCTTGTTTTTCCTCCAAGTTGCCGCGGGATATATTGAAAATCAACATGCTGACTTGAAAGTCCAATGCGTCACCATGGCTTCCCCGAGGTTCAAACATAGATCCAACACAGATCCAACGCGGGATTTATCATCCATGATTATTTCAAACTCACACATAATCTTAAACGTACAACACAAATCTAATTCAAAAGAAAACTAACACAAACAAAGCCCAAAATCGACATGCATCTCCAGACTCCGGCCAGTCAAATTCGCAAACATAATCAGACACCTGCAAAAAAAAAAAAAAAAAACCATAACAGTGGGCATTGGCGTGTGCATGGTGGTGGTAGTGAGAGTTATCGGGGAGGTTGAGGTGGGGGAGGAAGGGAAATATGTTTCAATTTTCCTATAAGAAAAGGGAAATATGGAGAAAAAAAAATATGAAGAGGGAAATGCACTAAACAATTAGGAGAAGGGATATAACAATTGCCTTTTATTTTGGTCCAGCTGTTGAGGTTTACTAGGTTTGGACTTTCTATATAATTTGGGCCTGAACTTTGGATCAAGAGGATAGAGGGTTGGAAGGAACGCCAAGGCACAACACAAAGCCGAGTTAATTTTAACTTTGTGGTATATAGTTTTCCAAATAAAATGAAAAACATAAAAATATCAAGGATAATGTAGGAAGGCAAAAAAGGAAGAATGGGTGAAGAGGGTCTAGCTCATTTGAGCAAGGCTTTGTAAACTCTTTCGATATTGTGTTTGATTTGTACAAATAAAAAAATGATAAATTTAAAAAATATAAAAATAAAACAGAAAAAAGCTTAGAATTATTTTTAACAAAATTATTTGGAAGATTTAAAGTCTACCTTCGTTAGAAATTTGAATATTCACTTTTGAATCATAGTAATTTCAACTTATACATTATACATGATAAATATTTTAACTTGCATACCGATATTGTGCTAGTTCAGCAGCAGGCTTCTCCAATTGTGTTGTCTCTCTCATACTGATATTTGTATTGTTTTCTCAATAATTGTTTATTTGTTAAAAAATGTGTATAAAACTTCTAAAACAATCTATTACTTTCTTAAAACAAGTTAAACTTTTTTTTATTATGAGTAAAATATTACAGGTGTTTATCATATACTAACCTCACTCATAATATAGGGTTGTTGTTGATTCAAGAAAATTTTATATAAGATGATAATCGAACACGAATTCTTTCCATTGATTGTTTCCACGGATGTGAATATAATGAAATCTTAAACCACTGTCTATTGAAAAAAATCCAAGTTCCACAGTAGTTAAAGATAAAATCAAGTTAGAGTATATAAATAAGGATAATCTTCATCCCTTAAATTTTTTTGGGTTAAGTTAGGCCTAAATTTATATTCTAAGAATCTAAGATTGTTGGGTAGGAGAGGATGGATCAGAAAAAATTCAAATCTCACATCAATTAAAGATAAAACTAATTTAGAGTATATAAAGAAGAGACAATCCTCGTAAGAATTTCTTAACGATCAGTAATAGCGGCATATGTCCATCCAAGCTCAATAATTTACGTAGGCGGTGCACATGGCAAGGATATGGAGAAAAGTCCAGCATCTATCACTGCTTTTCTGCGCATAGCACAAAAAAAGCTACTGAAGCAAGAAAAGTTGTTCCATATGTATAATCATAATGCTTCGTGATTCAAAATGAGGCCAATTATCACTCAAACTTGTCTATGGATGGTGACACCAATGACCCCATTCATGTGCCACACGACAATGGCACGAGACAATTTTCACTATGGGATGGAAAGAAGTTGCACAATATTGGTGGGTCTAAAGGTGAAAGTATTAGTTCCTTTCCTTAGATTCAGCCGTGGATGCTGTCTCCTACTACTACCTTTTGTTAATTGATTAATTTAGGCAGCAATGCAAGGAGTGTCATGGGGTTCTGACAATGAACAGAAGATCAAGACCAGTAGGTTTGATGCGCATATTTTGTGAATATATATATTAGGCTGGTAGTAACAAGCTTTGGCTCACGGGTAAGCTGGCTAGCTATGGGGGAATTCAAGCACTTTGTAATTGTTAAGTTCAAGGAAGGTGTGGCCGTTGACGAGCTCACAAAAGGGATGGAAAAGTTGGTCACGGAGATTGGTGCTGTCAAGTCCTTTGAATGGTATGTTTTCTGTTTCGATACCTTGTAGTTTCTGGAGAAGAATATAAATGTTTTGGGGGGACTTTTTTTGTTTGTTGAACTCAGTGTATTCTTAACCAGAAGGCAGAGACTAATCACTCGAAGTACAGATATTTATTTAAGGTTTAACTATTTCTAATAAATGTTCTTCTAGATGACTTAGAAATCGAACCTCTGATTGCACACCTAAAGAATATCATTATCTGCTAACCATACCACACCACTGACAGTTCTTTAGGATAGTTAAATTAACAGAAATAAGCATAAGTAGTTAAAGATGTTATAACTTTTCAATCTTTTTTGGGGTATCACATGGAGTTTTAATTTATTGTCTTTGCCTTTAATATGGATAATTTCATGTACTTTATCAACAGTGTCTTATGATATGCTTGCATTTGTGTTGAACAGGGGACAAGACATTGAAAGCCTAGATGTGTTGAGACAAGGTTTCACTCATGCATTCTTGATGACATTCAACAAGAAAGAAGACTTTGTTGCATTTCAGAGCCACCCAAATCATGTCGAGTTCTCGACAAAGTTTTCGGCAGCTATTGAGAATATTGTGCTACTGGATTTCCCATCTACTCTTGTGAAGGCCCCAGCATGATCCTAAAGATATTCAAGCAATAAAGATTCCCTCTTTAAATTTGTTTAGTGTATGTTTGTGCCTGTGTCCGGTATCTTTAGTTTTGTTATGAGTTGTTACTACCACTCGTGCAATTTGAATTCGTAGTATGGATTATGAGTTATAATGAAGAACTCTTTTTGCCTTCTAATTGATGGATACTTCTAGGAGTTAGTATTTGGTATTGTGAATCACCATTTAGCTATTTTTATTGGCTTTAAAGGAGTGATGAATGTGTGAGCATAATACTGAGAAATTTTCATTACTCACTTTGAAATTCTTCTAAATAAGCCAGATCCTAAATAAACAAACGCACCTTCCCCTTTTTGGTCATCATTAACTTTGAGAGAATAGCATCACGAGCCTTGTCCAAAAAAGCCTAAATAGAAAAAGCACCTTTTCCATGGCAGAGAATGAGAATCAATGGTGCGGAACATGCATGGCTTGATTATAAACAATACTTAATGAATTATGGTTTCAAGTTGTATTCCATGTCAAAAAGACATGGAAAATCACAAAAAGCTCACAGATTTCCGCAAAAGCAATATAACCTTTTTCTAACTATTAACATGGGGCCAACTTGGAACTTGATTTCGAAGCAGAAGATTCTCGATATCCAACTTTATTCCTTGCTATCTAGTGTCATTATCGTCACAGATTAAAAAAAAAAAAACCCACATGACTCAGAATTTGATAATTGAACTGAAGTATTGTATGTTATATATCTTAGAATTTCAAGTCAAAAGATAAAGTGTATGTATATTGGAAATTAATTTTTTTTATCACTAAAGTTTAGGTGGTTTAAATACAAAGTAAAAATTGTATTTTACTAGATGAACTTTAGTTGAATGAATTCATTGGAGGTTATTTTTATTTCAACTTCCGAGAGAATTTAACTTATTTATTATAATTGGTGGTAATCTTCACTATGAATAGAGAAGAGATTTAGTGAAGAAACAACACACATGTAGAGAGAATGTGTGACAAGAGAGATTATGAAACAAAGTCACTTTGTTGAGAGAAAAATATTTTTGTGTGTGAGTGTTATCATTTCTTGTAACCATGAGTGAGGTACTCGGATTTGTAGAGTGATACACTATTTAGGGTGTGTTACAATCTTGTAATCATTTTTGTGATAGTCAAATAATTTTTAAGACGATTCCGTGGACATAGGCAAGAGGTGTCAAATCACGTTAAATTCTTGTGTTTGTTATTATTTTTCCTACAGTGTAATCTTTGTGTGTGTTTCACGATCCTTGTGGGTGTGGGTAATTTTGTTTGTGGAAGTGTTGATTACCAAAAAGTGGTATCAGAGCTATGAATGAGAGCACACAAAGGTTCGAGATGGGGGAGAAGACATCACGAGGGTACAAATATGTTGGTTCAAAGTGGGGATTCAAGGTGTACAAGGGGAGACACTTGGTGTTGCGAGGACAAAAAAATAAAGATAACCTTTGCTATTTGTACGGACAAGCCTTGAAGAGGAATCATGATAGCAAAGTGAAGAAGAAAGTGAAATTTTCTAATGTTGCAAAGTGTTGGGAGAGACTTTTGTTGGAAGGGGAGTTTGTTCACTCTCAAATTGATTGAAGGAATTTTCTCTTTTGGCTTGAGGGGGAGAATGTAGAATTTCAAACCAAAAGATAAGGTGCATGTACATTGGGAATTGAATTTTTTTTATCATTAAGGTTTAGGTGGTTGTTAACTAATTGGCAAGTGTACCAATTTTATCACAAGTAATAAAGATTAAAATGGAAGATCGAGTGTCGAGTCAACAAAGACTTTTTTTGTACTTGCATTGATGAATACCCAATTTGCAAGCAAGAAAAATGAAGTATAATAGAAATAAGAAGAAAGAAAGGAATTGAATTTAAAAGGAAAGAATAATAAAATAAATCACATGAGTGCAAAAATGACTTCAGAATACAATTATGTTGGGGCTTAACATGCCTAATTACCATTGATGTAATATTAATGTTTTTTTCAATTAATGCACAGAGCAGTACGAATCTCAAGGACAAAGCATTGACCAACAGAAGGGCGACACTTGGTACCATCGTCAGAGAATGGAGAAGGGTCTCCAGGTATCCCTCATTCCTTTCCCTGTCTCCTTTTCTTGTTATTTTCTTTTTTCCCTTTGCTCTCCCTTTTCCTCTTCTTCTTTTCTCGTTCTTTTCATTCCTTCTTTTTTTTTCCTATCATCGCGCCAACCTCCATGGTGATCTACCTTGGCCGTTGGCAAGGCCTACATAGATTTATTTTGTTATTTTCTTATTCCTTTATTTTGTTTGGTTGTTCAAATGCTTCTTCTTTGATGCGTTTTTGTTTTTTTTCTTTTGCCAACTTCGATGAGGCCACGATGCCTTTGTCCACACCGCCGCCACCATTTATTGTTATCTTGTGGTAGTGTAGGAGCGCCGCCATCACCATTCTCCGTTTGGCCCTTCCCTAATGGCATTAAGAGCCCTTTTCACCTTCGTTTTTTCTTTCTTTTTTTGTTTGCACCACCTTGAAATCTCTGTGCCACCGCCACCGCCCCTATAAGAGTGTCGTATTGTTGGGCCCTGCACTAGTGGTGCTAGGGGCGGCACGCCACCCTCCGTGGTGGTTCCTCCTTGACCGGGCCATTTCTTGGGTGAGGCAATTAGGGTTTCCAACCCTGTTGCATATCACGGGTTGGGTCAGGTTGTCCTAATACGGTTCCAACCCAACCCAACAAATCAACACCTCATTTTTCAACACATGCACCCTTTTTTCGTTTTGGGCCTAGCCCAATTTTACAAAATCTGAAATAAAATAGAAAACATTATTTACACCCCATTTTTTAACACATGCACCAACTTTCATTATGGGCCTAGCCTATTTCCTTGTGAAGTGAAATAAAATTACTTATGGTTACATCCTGTTTCCTTGTATATGCACCCTACCACTTAGGATGATGACTAGACCCGTCATGTCAGCACTTCGTCAGTGTTGAAAAGTCAAAGTCAACCCATTGACTTTACAAAAAATAATAAAAAAATAAAATAATCATAAATATTAATGGATAACTCTTTATTTTATTTATTTCTTTATTGTTTCTATTGTTTATTTTAATCTTCAATGTGATTTTTTTTTTATCGTTGTCTTATTAGTTAGTTTAATTAATATTGTATTATAAATATCTCGTTATTCATCTTTTTTTCCCCACATTTCAATCCTGCATATTTAATTACTAAGTGTACTCTCCACTTTTATTTTATCTCTTTCTATTCCCATTATGTTTATTTGATTTCTTACCACTATGATAATTATTTATTTATTTTTGCAAATCCTCATTAACATTCTTTAGTATACGCTTACGCTCTATGCACTCCATGCTGAGTCTCTAACTTGCTTGGTGGCGTTTCAATAACGTGTGTATAAATTTTGTGAATGACATGTTGTGTTTCTGATTTGCTTGAGTTCACAAAGTTTACCGCAGAACTAATTTTTTTTCTAAAAATAGTAACATTATCAGATAAATAATCATTCAATTCTCCTTTTTTATGTTACACGCACTCTTTGCTGGGTCTCCAACTTGCTTGGTGGTGTTTTAATAAAATGTGAGTAAATTTATAATTTGCTTGACTTCACAAAGTTTACCATAAAATTAATTATATTTTTGTCAAAAAAATTAATTATATCATCACGAAGTTATGCTGCCTTGAAATTTTGGAAACTAAGACCGTGTTTAATTGCTTTGGGTTTGAATCTCTCCACTCACCACTCTATAAACGTGTTAGTAGCGACGTAAAAAAAAAAAAACTTGTTAATTGCTTAATCGCGTTGTTAGCAAATAGACATAGACTTTCATCAAATCGTCATAAACTTGTTAATTGCTTTGGGTTTGAATCTCTCCACTCACCACTCACCACTCACCAATTGGTACATTCATATATAGTTAGCATTCTATGTATTCTCTTTCTTAAAGTAGCTTTCATCAAATCGTCAGCATCTTTTGTGTTCTCTTTATTAAAATTAATATTTTAACACTTCTATTCCCATTTTCACCACCCACGTGCATGAGCATGAGATGCAGTGAAGATGAGTATGTTACTACGTGATGAGAAAAAAATTAACTCATTTTATTCAATAATCAATCAATAAATAAGTAAGATACATCAAAACTCTAAAGAAACTACAAAGGCACAAATTAGGGGAAATAAGTACAACGACAACAATCTCCTAAAGACTTGATAAACTCAGTTAATATCTAAAACTAATCAAATATTAAAACAAATACATAATTATCAGCTAATTAATTAATTTCATCAGAGTATTTACTTTCCCTTGATGCTCACAGCCACACAGTTCTTGATAATGCCAGTAAACTGCAACCCAATGAGGTAGAGTTTCATGCCAATTACATATATAGTTCATGATGATTAATATATTAGTTGAGTTTGAGATGAGGAAAAGAAAATACCATATCCTACACCAACGTTTCAACGGATTCATTTGTGTGCTGTACCCATCGTTTTAATTAGCACACTCAGGCTCGCTAGCCGCCACTTTCAAAACTGAAAAGACATTATTAATTATTCATTATTTTTTCAGTTATTTAAACAAGAAAAAAAATGTCTTTTCAGCCTATAAAATAAATGTGTAAGATGCTTATGCCATACTAATAAAATTTAATGTTTAATTCATAAGAATTAAAGACATTTTTATATAGATCATAAATATCTTTCTATGAAAGATAATTTTATTTGAGATTTTTTTATTAGAGACAATTATATTGAAATTAAGTAGTACGATGATAAATGATAAAAATCTTGGTCTGAACATATAACAGACTTATATATTTAGAAGTTAAATTTGATGTGATTAAACTAATTAAAACAATAATCTGATGTTATCCCACGCCAGTTGAGTTAAAGTGATTAATAAAACCTTTGAATTGAAAATAGTTTAGTGGCGTTCACATACTCCGGAGTATGATATGGGTCACCACATCTCCGGATTTCATGTATTCAACGCAGACATTATTAGATAAAAGTAGTTTAGGTTCATGAACGTGACTTTGATATGAATAATTTCAAAAATACTCACTTCCTAACTATGTCAGTTGCCACCGTACCAATTATTACATCGGATAATCATTGCCCTAGGGAATAATGTCAAGTTGGGTTGAAGTTGAAAAACTATTTCCCATTTGCATGTTAGACCCCAATTTATAAATTTACACCCACAAACGTAATGAGAGAGAAGGGATATAAATAAAGATATATATTTCTTTTTTACCATGATATCAATCAATGTGTCCAAATACTTTTTTTTCCCTCTAAAGATTTAAATTTAAAATTTTACTTAAAAAAATTAAATCTAAAATTACTCGAATTAATAATTTATTAATATAAATAAAAATATATTATTTAAACGAATAAAAAAGAGAAACAATAAATTTTCTCAACTTATTTAAATGAGTTTAAAAGATAGTAAAAACCTTAAATAACTTATATAATACTTTTATATAAATAAAAAAAAGTTAAATTCAACTCTAAACGATCTGAATTTTGTATTCTACTGTATTATTTTCCTAATTTTTTTTTATTTTTGTCATAAAATTTATTTAATTTTCAAAAAATTGAAACAAAAAGAAAATCTAAGCCAACCTCACAATTTTATTTTTTCTTATTTTTTTAATAATTATAAAGTTTAGGTGAATTAGGTCCCAAAAACTCACCAAAATCACGACAGATCTCATTGTGGGGTAAATTTTTTTTTTCACTCTTTGTCTAATTACTTTTTCTTATTTTTATTGTTGTTAGCTTTTTACTATCATCCCTGTCAATTCTAGCTATCACTATTATTATTACTACTATAATTAATACTAAATTTTACTATCACCATTATTAATACTATTATTACTATTGTTATCTTTATTACCGACACTTATCATTACTCCTCTAATGTAATTATTTTCACCAGTGTCATCCCTGACCCAACCCCCGCCCCCACCATCTTTTCTTTGCATGTGAATCAAATTTTTTTCATTGAAACATGACCCTGTCCCATGTATATCTATCCTTAAATTTGCCTAGGTATAAATATAAATAAAACATCTTAAAATTTTAACTTAAAGTTCTAAATTTTTACACAATTAAATATAAGAATTGTGACTTTAAATCAATTTATTTTCGATAAATTTATAATGTTTTCTTCCTGAATCTAAATTATCTATTAAAAGTAATTATATATATTTTTTATAATCTTGAATATTTGTCTTATAAAATACATTTTTATATAAATTAAAAATGACTGTCATGAATGATAAAAGTAAGGTTAATTAGCAGCTGTTTCTCTCACGTACTTTTGATAGTTCTTGTGGTTGTGGGAGGTTCAATTCTCATCCATCGACTTTTATTTCTTTCTGCAGCTGTAACCATTCATATGCGAAAGCGAAAAGTTTGGTGATACCTAACTAGTGTCTTATTTCTTAAGTATATTGATTAAGAAAACAAAAATATTTTTGTTAGCAAATAAAAAATTATATTATGTATAATTTCTTAATTATATTATGTATACTTTTTTACACTTTTTTATAATTTATATAATAAATATTTTTTTAGTTATTTAATCAATAGTGTAAGAATATTGGTTAAAAAGATAGAAATTGATGGAATATGTGATATAGAAGTATAGAAACACTGCTTTTAAGTACGTTCCAATCAACTTCACAGTATGCACAAGCACAATCACAATCACATCACAAAGACAGAAAAAACATACACATACCCTCCAAAGTCAGCATATAACAAACCCCTTCAACACTTAACGACTCAGGAATTACCAACTAGCATAAAAATTTAAAATAATTTTAGAGAAATGCTATATTTCTCTATAAAAAATTTCTGAAAATATTAAAAGAATAAATATTTTTACTGTCGTAGAAGCTTTAAAAACTATTTAATATTTTTATTTATATGTAAGCAGATTAATAAAAAAATCTGTAAAAAATAATATAAAATTACGGATATTTTTATCATTCGTTAATCAACGCAAATAAAAAAAATTACAGTTATTAATACGTGGTCTATGGTTTGGATTCACTTACGGGAGAATAAAATACTAAATTAATTTATAAAATTTAAAATACCAAAATGTAATCATTGAATATATAAACATTATTTTAATTTTTATTTGTGTATTTTTTTGTTCTATCATTTGTGTATTTTTAAAACGTAAATAACCGTTATTTAATTACGTGTCAATAACTAAATAACTATAAGTTTCTATTTAAAAATTAAAATAATATTTATAATTTAATAATCTAAATTAATAATTAAGTATCGATATACTTTTCGAAACTATATAATATTTTTATTAAAAATTGAATACTTCCCTTATTAAACAATCACGACCTTAATTATTGTAGGGTTTTTTTATGCTTAATTATCGTAGGCTTTGGGAGTATTGAAATCCTACTCAAATTGAATTTATATACATGTTGATGATGATATTATTTAGCTAAAAAAGAAATCAAGAAAGTCACACACTTTTTTTATGTCGTATTATTCACTATATTTTCAATTAAAGTCATGCGCTATGGTGATATTTTCTTTGTTACATATTATATATATTATATATATATATATATATATATATATATATATATATATATATATATATATATATAAGAAAAAAAATAATTTTTTTTCATAATTATAAGAAACAAAAGACTATTTAAAATGTTTTAATTACCAAATTTTCTTTTTAGTCTTAATTAATTATGAGATCTATTAATAATATGCATTTTCCTTGAAAGCAAATATATTTATTGAGTTATTTATAATACAAAATATGTTCATTAGTTGAAAAAAGTTGTCTTTAAAAATTAACCATCACTTAAATAATTTTTTTTATGGTATCAGGTAAACAATTTAATGTTATGGATAATTTTGGAATTAAATTAAAAATAATGATATTATTAATTAAAATTAACCAATTTATCCATTTGCATTGATCGGGGTGAATTATATAATTATCATTATATATGTTATTCATTATCTTGAATATTGGTGTGTTCATATATATATATATATATATATATATATATATATATATATATATATATCATTATCAATAGTATTTTTATAAGTAGATCGAATAAATTTGTTTAAACTAAGCACAAGATGTACTCGAGCTCATACACATTAAGTAGTGATTTTTTGATATTGAATATAAGATTCAAACACTATTATGCAAAAGAAAAATAAACCTTCTCTACCTTAGAACTGAACTAATATCAAGATCTCACTTTAATAAAGTCCAAAAGATCAACCATCTCAAAAACACTACCCTTAAAAAGAATATTGTTCCTCACGATCCACAGTGACCAAACAACAACATGCCACACACACACAAAGAAAAAAAAAAATCTCATTTGGTTAATTTCCCTTAAACTATAGAACCATGCTATAAGTAGTGTTGTTTACCCGAGCGAGGAAAGACCACCTGCACGCCCATCCTTGAGTAGACAAAATATTAAATAATATATACAAAATATTAAAAAAAAAAGTGATCACAATTCCTAGATTGGATAAAACAGAATGTGCACACAATATCATGGGATCCATGGATCACACCGTACCCTTTTGGAAGAAATTAACTAGAGAAGGTTTCTTCTCTAATTAAACCTGCCACGAAAATGCCAATGCGTGCTTTCGAAGGTGCTTTGCATATTCATAAAATTTTCAATATCATGAATATCGTATAGTTGCATTCTCATCTAAATCTCCTATATCAATTGTTTCCAACAAAAGATGATAAAGCAAATTTAATATAAAATTCTTTGAGCTAGCTATCTTCCTTCTATAATCACTCATCCTTACTATTTTTTGATAAATTCAGTGAGCTTATTAGAGAAATTGGTTCAATCAATCTTAATTTCCTCTTCCCACACAAATAAAGGTTTGCATCAATCCCATGCCCATGTATACCCCTCTGTATTTTACGTTTTTCACCACCACCACCACACCCCCAACCCGAGAATTGAAGCTCGCACCATACCAACCAAAAAAACACACCAATGAAGCCTACATCAAGCGCCTTAGCAAAAAGCAAAATCCTCATTAATGTGCAACCCCACCACCATGGATGTACAAAAAAAAAAAAAAAAATCATATTCAAAGTTTTGTGTGAGATCCATCTTAAGTAGAACTTGAAATGTTATCAATTATACTTAGTGAATTAAAGTTAGTCATAATATACAAAGTATAAGGATCAGAATAAACCATATATAAGTTTATCTTGTGTCATAAAAATTGTTATATATTACAAGATGATAAAATAAAATTAAATGATATTTTTTCTTTTTTTAGTCTATTTAAATAATTTACATACAACTATTAAAATAAAGAAATATGTAAAATCTTCTCATAAAATTATTAAATTTTGAATAAGTTAATTTAAGATATTTTATAAGATTATAAGCATAATTCAATCAATAAATTAACATTTAAAACATTCGTTGTCAAATTGTTATATATATATTTTTAGAAGAATTTTAGTATTTGTATTTAATAAATAAAGTAGTATATGTATACAAAAAAAAAGTAAAATATGAATATACTAAGTTAAAAACTTAAAATAGTACATAATAAACATAACCTAAGTTGCTTTAGCTCAGAATCAACTAAATACAACAGTATGAACGCAAATAAAAAATGATTAAATCATTCAAAATAGTCTTCTACTCATCAACATTCAGAAAACGTGAATAAATGCACATGCATGAACTTTCGAATACTTCACTATGAATTTCATGATTGTACGTATAATTTCAAGTCCGCAATAATTTATCTTTTCATGATGCAACGCACATGGCGTACTATTTTGGGTAAATACCTTAACAAAAAAAAGAAGATAAAAATACAGGTTTTATTACACTTTTTAATATCTTATTATTTTTTTGGCATTTAATCTTTTTATTATAGTTAATGGTTGTTTAGATCTTAATTATAGTAATTTTTATGCATTAAAAGAAATTCGCCAGGAAAAAGATTTTTTTTTATTATAATGAAGTCTTTTTTGTTTACTTTTCTCACTTAAAATTCTAAAATTCGTATATTTCTATTTAAAATATTTTACAAATTAAATCAATTAAATTATTTTAACTTTGATTTAAATTTCAAATTCAAGCCCGCCTTCAAATTAACTCTAATATCATCAGCTTACCAAATTCTTCAATTTTTCTTTATCATTTTTTTTGCTATATTTCTACATATATACTATTAAATAATATATATATATATATATATATATATATATATATATATATATATATATATATATATATATATATATATATATAATCTATCATAGTTTCTCAAGTATTTGATAGAACATAAGATTTTGAGAATATAGGTAAAAGGAAAATAATAAGAAAACTATATTTGTTTAATTTTAAAAACAAGGGAACTTGATTTGCTCAAGAAACTAAAATCATATGTTATTCAAATTAGGGGGACATAAGATACAAAAGCTAAAGATGTAATTAGGAGAGAAAAAAGAGATTATTTGGTGAGAGGAAGGAAAAGTTAATCTTTATCATATGATTATATGTGCATAGTTAAGATTATTTTAGATAATTTTAACCTTAATCATCTATTTTAAACATATGACCAAAATTTATACGCACACAATTCTTACCTTATAGTTTATATTTTAATTACTCATTTAATCCTTATAATTTCATGATTCTTATCTTTTTGGTCCTTATAGTTTGAAAGTGATTTTTTTAGTCCTTATAGTTTATATTTTAATTCTCTTTTAGTCCCTATAGTTTTAAAAGTGATTTTTTAATCTCTTTTATAAGGACTAAAAGGTAATTAAAATATAAATTATATGAACTAAAAATATCACTTTCAAATTATAGGGACTAAAAGAGAATTAAATATAACTATAAAGACTAAAAAGAACATTTTTAAACTATAGAGACTAAAAAATAATTAAAATGTAAACTATAGGGACTAAAAAACCACTTTCAAACTATAGAAACTAAAAATGTAAGAATCATAAAATTATAGGGACCAAATGAATAATTTAACCTTATTATAAATATAAATTAATAAGTTAAATTTATAATAACTAAATAATTTAAATTAATATTATTTAAACAATGAAATTAAGACTATTCAGAAAAATAATGAAATCAAGAATACACAATTTATTAAAAATAATTTAGTTCTTAATTTTTTATTTCTATAATTCATGTTATTTATTAATTTTTATATATTATTTGACTTAAAATACAATTAGTAACTTCTTTGTGATTCTTTTGAAAATTATATATAGGTAAATTAATTTTTTTAATAAAAATGCATCCACATGTTCTTTTGTGAGTTTCTTTAATCCCAACAAGAATGAGGTTGAGTTTTAATTTTTCATCATACCGATTTCTTTTAAATCCAACTCTAAACTCTCTACCGTCTACTGATAGTATGCATAGGGATAAGGATAATCAAACTCATCCTTGACTCATTTCGTTGTCACCTCTAATTTTATCTTTTATCCTATGTTTAGATGGATACTTTCAATATAATAATTTATTTTAAATGAGACATTAAATATCTGTCATTTTAAATTTAATGTTTGGATAATAATTTAAAGAGAAATTAAATATATGAAATTTTAATAGGGGATTTTAATTAACAAAAAATGAGTAATATGAAATTCTGTTAAAAATCAAAGAATTTCAATTTCCTCAGAGCCTACTCACTCTTCCAAATCGACCCCATCGTGCTTCTCACCACGAATGCCATCAACATCTCTTACCTCGACATGGAGCACCACATTCTCCCCTCGAAGCTCTTCCTCAAAGTCCCCATCTCCTGCTCCTGCATTGAGAACATTCGCAAATCCGTCGCTACTCACTACAAGACCCGCCCCTCTAACACCCTCCTCCATTGTCGACGTTGCCTATGTTGGTCTCGTCTCCTCCGACCAGCTTCGTGAGGCTAACTCCATTTCCGATCCTGATGTGGGCCAAAACCTCGTCGTTCCTCTCCCTTGCACCTGCTTCAACGGCTCCGATAACTCTCTCCCCGCGATTTACCTCTCTTATGTTGTTCGCCCTGTTGATACCCTCGCTGTCGTTGCTGTTAGGTACTTCACTACTTTCACTGATTTGATGAATGTTAATTCCATGGGAAGCACTGCTATCAACGACGGTGATATCCTCGTTATTCCAATACTCGATAATTAAATTAAATAATGTTACCTTTTTTTTGTTCCTTACAATTTATAATTTCTTGTTTAATTTGAATTTCATTGAAATTGAATTACTTTGCCCAAACAAAAAAATTAAAATACAAGAAATTGAATTATCTCATCCAAACAAAATATTTACAAAATGAAAGGAATTTAAATCAAAGCAATCAAAATGCTGTGTATTTAAATTTTCTAGAAATTTTTAAATCCCCCATTCAAACACATAATTAATTAATTGATACTCATTGAGTAATTAAGAAGTGTATATAATTACAATGTAAGAGACAAAGTGTTTATTTCAATAGCATAATCATATATACATAAATAATAAATAATTAAGATTATGTTAATTAATTTACTTTTAACCACTTATTTTAAATATATGGTTGAGATTTACTTCTCTTGTACTCTCATCTATCAGCTAATCCACGTAAGGGATGTATCTAATGAAACTATGAAAGCATGAGATGTAAGGGGATTTAATCTTTGTTGAACAACTGTACGTGAATGGTTAATTAAAATTATTTTATTAAAGCTATCGTTAACCATTCATTTTATATATGTCACTTGATACACATCAACATACAAGGAACATATAAGGGGTGTAAATATCATTTCAGCTACGCAATACACTTATTTGTGTGCCTTCAGTTCTTTCTTCTTCTTTTTTTCTTTTTTTCTGTGTGCGTGAAATTTGTGCCTTCCGTTCTGTGTTGCGTTATTTTTACTTGTCAGGGGTGTTAATTGACTGCTTACAAGCTGGGGGTGATATTCTTTGTAATTTCTTTTAACTAAAATAGAAAAAAATAAAGAGTGTATCTAATGACTAATGAGAACATTCTCCCCAAAGAAAAAAGACTAATGAGAAATTAAATGAGAAAACTTAATCCTAGCAATTCATTTTATACATATGATGAATATTTACTTTCACATTTTCATCTCCTCATTTGATACACCTTTTATATAATAAAAACATCATTTTACAAACCGTAAGAACATCATATTTATCGAAAATTATTTTTTATACACTATTCTTATTTTATTCTTTTAATAACAAAATTAAAAACACATACTCTAAAAAAATTCTCTTTTCCCCAAACATAAAATAACAAAAACTATTTAAACATCCAATATCAAATGATACCCGAAGATAAATAGAGACAAATATAAATTTAATAAACAACATGATGTGATGGAAACAAAGTTAAAAATATTGATGAAATATTTGATATTTGAAAGTGTCTACGTATCATTATCCTAAAACAATAGTACATCAATGATTCAATCTAGTGTGAAAAAAGAAAGAAAAAACTCATGTAAATTGTGTTCAGCGCATGTGATGGTCAAATCATTGTATGCACACATTTTCCTCCTCCCTATTTAAAAGCCTCCAATTTGCTAATGCCACACTATATCAATTCTATGCACTATCCTATAAATATTCCTATTGCCAAATTATACAGACTCCTACTTCAATTCTCATTCTCAATTACTCAATTTCTATTATTAATTATATCTCCATCACACACACGCTCTACAATGAATTTTGAGATCGAATCCCCGTTTTCATTTCCAATTCAATCTTCCTCTCCCATTTCCCAATCATCACCATGCACAGCTCCTAATAATAACCCTAACCTAATTTCACAACTACCGTCGCTTTCACAACTAGTATCACACAAAAGGAAAGGTGGAAGAAAAAAGTTCAAGGAAACTCGGCACCCAATTTATAGGGGTGTCCGACAAAGGAAGGGAAAGTGGGTTTGTGAACTTAGGGAACCAAAGAAAACTACAAGGATTTGGTTAGGGACATACCCTACACCTGAAATGGCAGCTAGAGCACATGATGTGGGTGCCCTAGCCATTAGGGGCACCTCAGCAATTCTAAACTTTCCAAACTCAGTTTCCCTTCTTCCAATCGCTAACTCATTATCTTCACGTAAAGATATTCGAGCAGCTGCAGTAGAAGCCGCTGAGAGTCTCAGACCAATCTCCAATTCTCATCACAAGAAAATTAGCCGCAAAAGTAAGTCTACGAGAGCTAAGAAGGTTCCATCATTAGAGGAAACAACAAAGGAAACGGTGTTGGACTCGTCCTTGCACTTGAAGAGCATGCATAGTTTGCTGGATCGTGAAAAATGTGATGTGATCAACAGTACTAGTGGCACAGAGAAAAACAATTTGGATTTGTCTTCAACCATGTTCTTCGATGAGGAGGCGTTGTTTAACACGCCGGGTCTCTTGGATAGAATGGCTGAGAGTTTGGATATTTTCCCACTACTACCATCAATGGATTATTATTGGGATGATCATGCTTACTGCACAGACTTCAATTTATGGACGGATTAATTAATTTATTAATTAAACCTAGTTAGCTACGGGGAATTTGATACAACTATGGAAGAAATATGTTTGTGCTAAATTAACGTTCATATGGTGGAATTTATATTAGCTAATAGAATATTTGACATATCTTAACACTCAAACTCAAGTTGATGCATGAATATCACACATTTTCAACTTGAATAGAGACTCATTAAACTTTGGTGAGAACATCAGCCAACTGAAATTCAGATCTTACAAAGGAAAAGGAAATTATTCCAACTTCAAGTTTCTTTTTGATGAAATGTCTATCAATTTCTACATGTTTCTTTCTATCATGTTGGACAAGATTGTGAGCAATTGCTATAACCGACTTATTGTCACAGTACAAACTCATAGTTTAATTTGGTTTAAAGCACAAATCTGATAGCACATTTTTAACCCACAAAAGTTCACATACACCGAGTGTGTCATGCCTCTGAAGTCTGTTTCAGCACTAGATCTTGCTACAAAAGTATCCCTCATTTTATGTTGTTTTTTACTCCTCCAAGTTACAAGATTCCCTCCTACAAAAGTAAAGTATCCAGAGGTAGATCTTCTATCATCTTTTGAACCTGCCCAATTTGCATTAGTATACCCTTCTATCTTTAAGTTTCCATGATTTGAGAACAAAATTCCTTTTCCAGGAGTGGACTTCAAATATCTCAAAATCCTCTCGACAGCAACCATATGAAGCTTTCGTGGGTCATGCGTAAATCGACTAACGACATTCACTGCATAAGTAATATTTGGACGCGTATGGGACAAATAAATTAGTTGTCCTACTAGCCTTTGGTGTCTCCCTCCGTCTATGCTTGCTGAATTTGAGCATTGAAAGAGGGTATGATCTTGTTTAGTGTATCAACTGGTTTATTCCCAAGCAGTCCAGTTTCCGATAGTAAGTCAAGAGTATATTTTCTTTGGCATAGAAAAATACCATATTTTGATCTAGCTACTTCAATACCCAAAAAATATTTGAGGTTTTTAAGTTGTTTCATCTCAAATTCAGATGCAAGGTATTGTTGCAAACTAGAAATCTCATCTTGGTCATTTCTTGTAACAATCGTGTCATCTACATATATAATCAAAGCTGTAATTTTTCCTTTTCCTCTCTTCAAAAATAAGGTGTGATCAAAGCTACTTGCTCTATAGCCAAAAGCCTTCATAGACTTGGTAAACCTTCCAAACCATGCTTTTGGGGATTGTTTTAATCCATATGGAGCCTTCTTTAATTTGCAAACCTTTATTCCATGTTAATCTGTCATGCCTGGTGGGGAATCCGTATAAATTTCTTCTAAAATTTCTCCATGTAGAACAACATTTTTCATCAGATCAAATTGTAAAAGAGGCCAATCTTGATTTGATGCTAGCGACAGAAGTACTCTCACAATGTTGAGCTTGGCTATCGATGGGAATGTCTCTTGGTAATCTACACCATAAGACTGAGTGTAACCTTTAGCCACAAGTCGTGCTTTATACCTCTCAATAGTTCCATCAGCTTTGTGTTTGATTGTAAACACCTATTTGCAGCCCACAGTTTTCTTCCCTCTTGGTAAGGACACAAGATCCCAAGTGTTATTTTTTTCTAAAGTTTCCATCTCATCAACCATTGCTTCGATCCATCTAGGATTTGCTAAAGCTTCCTATATATTACTAGGAATAGAAATTGTAGATAATTAAGATACAAATGATGCATATGATTAGGATAACTTGTGTTATGACACATATTCACTAATGGGATATTTAACTTTGACTTGGAGGTCTAGTTCATATTTAACTGGAGGTTGACCACGATTACAGTGGGGTGGAATATTATGTTGGAAAATAGTAGACTCAGTGTTTGGTGTGCTAGTGGTCTCACACAGACCAGGATCAATTTGATTATCAGTTTCATCTAAATTAGTATTATCAAGGGTAGGATCAAGAGAAACAACTTCATGATCAGTTTCATCTACATTAGTATTATCAGAGATAGGATCAGAAGGTACCTCTGAAGAGTCAAGTCGAACCTATGGAGAAGATTGAGCCAATTGGTTAGGATCAGAAGACACTGTATTATCCAAAAAAGAATTGTCCATCTTTAGGATTGGCTTACTTCCTGCAGAATGATCCTCACACGATAATTTATCTTCACAATATAATTTTATATCCGAGATATCAAACATATTAACATCATGATTATGCACTTCACTTTCATTTCCTCCCTAAAGTGTAGAATCAACATAAAAAAATTATGCTCATTAAATGTCATCTCCATAGAGATATAAAATTTATTTGATGGTGGATGGTAAGCACAATAACCTTTTTAAATTGATCCATACCCAACAAAAACACATTTGATAACTCGTTCTTCAAGCTTTGTACGTTGATGTGGGTGTAAGTGAACAAATATAACACATCCAAAAAAACATGAGGTAGTAAATAAACCATGGAAGGAAAGATACAATGATCAGACAACACATCTAGAGGCCTTCTAAATTTAAGCACACTAGAAGGGGTTCGATTAATCAAATAAACTGCAGAGCTCACAACCTCACCCCATAAATGAGATGGGACATTACCATCTATCAAATGTGATCTTGTCACCTCTAATATATGTCTATTATTCCTCTCAACCACTCCATTTTGTTGTGGTGAATAAGGACATGTGATTTGATGCAAGATACCATTAGAGTTCATGAACTCTATTAATCCAATCTTAATATATTCCTCTCCATTGTGGGTGTAAGTGAACAAATATAACACATCCAAAAACATGAGGTGGTAAATAAATCATGGAAGAAAGGATACAATGATCAGATAACACATCTAAAGGCCTTCTAAAGTTAAGCACACTAGAAGGGGTTCGATTAATCAAATAAACTGCAGAGCTCACAACCTCACCCCATAAATGAGAAAGGACATTACCATCTATCAAAAGTGATCTTGTCACCTCTAATATATGTCTATTATTCCTCTCAGCCACTCCATTTTGTTGTGGTGAATAAGGACATGTGGTTTGATGCAAGATACCATTAGAGTTCGTGAACTCTATTAATTCAGTCTTAAAATATTCCTTTCCATTGTCTGATCTAATAACCTTAATATATATGTTAAATTGTGTAGCTATCATCTGATGAAAGGAATAAAACACATCACACACATCACTTTTATGTTTAAGCAAATACACATAGGTTACCCGAGTACAATCATCAACAAAACTGATAAACCTTTTTTTTCCATTATGCGTAAATTGTGGGGTAAGGCCCCAAACATCTACGTGAGTTAATGAAAAAGGAAAATCAGTTTTTTTGTTGCTTAAAGGAAACACAACATGATGGCTTTTTTCCATTACACAAGTTTCACAAAGAAAATCAGAAATATTGCATTTATGAAATAGCGATGGAAACAATTTTTTTAGATAACCAAAATAGGGATGTCCCAATCGTCTATGCCATAGCCATATTTCCTTTTTGTTTTTATCTATATGTGTTTATTCGCAAGACAAGCCAATTCTCCTTTATGGGTTTATTGTGAGACATTTTCTAGATAATACAATCCTTCACTCTCTCTACCACTGCCAATCTTCTCCTTGGAATGGATAGTCTAAAAAAGACAATGGGTTGGATAAAATGAGGCAACACAAGAATGTGATTTGGTTAATTTGCTAACATAGAGAAGATTACAGTTTAATGTAGGAACAAATAAAACATCAAGAATCGATAAGAAGGGTGAGAGGCATACAATACCTACACCTTCAATAAGAGATAAGACCCCATTGGCATTAATAATAACAATTTTAGAACAATTTGGGGAAAACTAGTAAATTTATGAGGATCACAAGTCATATGATCAATAGCACATGAATCAATTACCTACTCACTACCCCTAGTAACAATAGAAAGATTAAGAGCAGAGTTAGATATACCTGACTTGGTCACAAATCCGAGTAGAAATATGACTCTTGGAAGTAGCGTCTACCTTAGTATTGGGAGTAGTTTTGCCTTTTGAATGCCAGTCCGGATAGCCATGGAGTTTAAAACATGTCTCCACGACATGATTATCCCTATTGCAGTGGGTACACTTGCAAATTCCTCTCTTAGAATACTTGTTAACAACAAAGGCAGTCCCCATAGTATACTCCCTATCAAGCATAACCTCTTGGCGGTTTGTCTCTGCACAAACAGTTGCATAAACTGATTGAACATTTGGAAGGGGAATGGTAGCAAGGATACGACCACGAACTCGTGATAGTATCCAAATATGAATCCAGGCTAGCCAAAAAGACAAACTCGTTGAGAACTTATCATGTTGTTATACTTCTCAACATCTTTAGGGCATTCCATGGTACAATTCGTGATAGTATCATACTCCAACCAATCTTTGCAATTTACCAAAGTATGTAATAACAGAGATTCCATTTTGCTGAGTAGAGATTACCTCACGATATAATTGATATGATCTGGACGCATCCTGGTTGACTGAGTATGTTTGTTGCACAGTGTCCTAGATGTCCTTTGCGGTAGCTAAGTGAATAAAGAGGGATCTAATTTCTTTTGTCATGGAGTCCAGAAGCCAAGACTTGACTAGGCAGTTTTCATCTTCCCAAGCTTCATATTCATCGAATTTCTTGTTTTTTGGTGCAGCCTTTATTCCAGAGATGTAACCCCAACGTTTTTTTGCCTCTGATCTTGTTCTGCACGTTCAACGACCACTTGACATAGTTAGTGCTGTCAAGCCGGGTGAGCGCTTTGTGTATATGGGTAGCAAGGGAAGTCCCAGAATCATGTTTCGTCGATTGATTTCTATCAGAAGAAGCCATCAGAAATATTCAAAGAAATAAAGAAGCACCAATTCCTATATTGGAGAGGATGTTGGTGTTCGACTCTGATACCATATAAAAAGATTTAAAGAATAAGTTTGATATACAAGGGATAACATATGCACAAATTACCTCGATTGTAATAAAGCCTAAGTTACAACTAACATAATATTTGATTGTCTAATATTAACTAATAAAATATTTGACATATCTTAACAAATGCAATAAGATTTCATCACCCTTTGAACCTTTGCACGCTTTGTATATATAAATTTAAGTGGGATGGATATATATATAAGGTGATGTGGAACTATATTAATGTTACAGATAAACAAACAACACAACTTGTTTCTATTTCTCCGTCGCGGCAATTGAAGCGCGGTCTCTACAACTTCCATTACATTCACAAGGCAGTTCTCATTACACCTTTTTTTGTCATAGGCAGTTCTCATTACACCTTTTTTTCTTATAGGCAGTTCTCATTCCACTCCTTCCACACGTGACATTTACACTGTTTGTTGGAGATCTCACATTGATTATAATGTGATTAAAATACAGTAATAAGTGAGATGCAAATCTTATCTACTGAATCAATTTTGTAGAGTTAAAATTGACCTAATTATAACTCACCATTTTAAGATACACAGTAATTACACACAACTCAGAAGAATGACCAGAAAGTATTACTGAATCAATTGGCCAACGTGATGAAACGAACACAATTATTTCCTCGAAACATGATGAAACGAACAGTTAAATGAATTAATCTTTTACTTTTGACTATATGATTAAACGAATTACGTACGTTATCCAAAAGCATGAGATGTGGAGTATTTTTTTCAATATCATGCCATAATGCCATCAATGGAAAACTTAGTGGACTAAATAAGAAAACTAGAGCTTATTGGAAATTCAATGAATGAGTTTGAAGTTTAAAATTATTTGAACATGTACTTAATTAGTGGTGGATGCACATACGTACAATGTTACGGGGGAATTTGCCTCCACATGGATTTCTGTTTTATTTGAATACATTTAATAAATTTTATCTTTGTACCCATAAAAAAAAATTTGTGGTGTTCCCATTAAACATTTTTTTTTAGAAAAATAAATGTAAAAATTTATTAAAAAATAATAAAAATAAATTAATAATAATTTTATCACTTTACCTTTTTAATTTGATAGTATTAACCATAAAAAATCATAAAATAGTTTTAAAATATAAAAATATATAAAGGACAGTTATAATGATAAGAAGCTTAGTTATTTTAGATTTTTGTTTAAAAAATATTATGTCCTTTACAAAATATTGTAATATTTTTTATAAAATATTATAAATTAGTTTTTTCCACTAATTTTTTTTAATCCGTTGAAGGTAATATAAGAAAACAAATTAATATATTCAAAAGCATTAAGATTTTTGATGTGATGTTGTACTATATTACTTGGTTCAATAATACACATATGTGTAATGTGATGAAGTGAGATAGAGTAAAAAAAATATTGTAAAAATTGTTGTATGAATAATATAAGAAAAATTGAAATTATTCATTGCTTCTAGGCATGCAATGATTTCTATTTTGTTTTTCATATTACCAATCTAGATACTTTACAGTTTTATTGGAAATTAACTAAATGGATTGATTTAAAAAAAAACAAAACAAAAAAAAAAGTCATAACCGTGACTTACGATTTCTAAAATGAAATTGTAACTATAATTCATCACTTATTATTTTTTATATAAAACTATCATTTTTGGAATAAAAATAATCACACTATAAAAATTAATAAAATAAATCAGAAATCACGATTTAATTTATATATATATATATATATATATATATATATATATATATATATATATATTCTTCAATTATTTATTAACATTGTAATTTTGCATAAGTTTTTTTAAAAAAAATTCTTCTTAAACTTGTGTGGGCATCACTACTTTCTTTCATGATTTTTTTATTGAATACATGAAATTGAATCAAAACAATATTTTTAAAATTATTTTCATTAAAAAAGTCCTATTTATACACATTCACGTCTTTCGTAATGCAATTTTTTTTCACCACCGACGTCTCACTCTTTTAAACTTTAGCCATAAGTTTATCGTAGTTAAATTAAAAATGAGTACTACATAAAAAAAAAATCGTTTTCTGTAAAAAGAAAATTGTTGATTAAATAGAAGGGTTTTTTTTATAGAAAAGAGTGGTGAGCGACTTTAATAAAATAATTTAAAAAGTCATGATTAGATTCATAACGATATTCACAAAAAAAAATATTAATAACGCTAATTAATTTTCTTAAAAATGTGCTATTATACACATTTTTTATAAAATAAATAAATAAATAAATAAAAGTATAAATACAAAAAAAAAGAAGTTGCAATTGTATATAGTCAAGATTTTAGTAAAACATTTAAAAAATAATAATAACTAAATTCTTTATTAATTATAATTTAACTTATATACATGTGGTACCTTGACCCTTATACAAAGTTCCTATTCAAAGAGAAGATGTCATCGCAATGTTAATAAGAAGTTAACATTTCTAATTCTGAGATTAGAAAATTAAATCATAAAAACATAATTTGTAAGGAGTGTTTCTATTTCCTACGAAATAATTGTACAAATTTTAACTAACAGAAAAATCAATCAATCATGCAGTGGTTTGGTGTGTTCCATATGAAAGTTATCTGTTATCCATTCATCAATGGTTTCCACAATTTAATTATATTTTGTTGAAAAAGTTTGATAAACGATCGTTGTCCAATTGTTAGTTGTGATTATACAGTTGAAGTTCTATTAATGTAATATATTTTTATCTTCTAAATTTAATATATTAAATAATGTACACATATGACAATAAAGGGTATTGAATAATGAATATTACCTTTACTATCGTTTGGAACATAACCTTTTTTTTAGTTTGTCTGTGCGTAACCAGGAAATATCCACCCCAACCTATGCAAAATGGATTCTCTTACATTTCTAGACACAAAAGAAAATGCATTCACCTTAATTGAAATAAACCTCATTTAATACTTTTCTTTCTTTGTATCAGTTATTGTGAGTCCTTTTATATAGCCAACATCAGTGCTTCCCATATCTGAGTATGATCCTGTTACATTTTTGGGTCCTAATTTAACTCTTGCACTAAATCATTTATTGTGTTTACCTTATGTTGATTGGAAGCCTAGAAGCAAGCAATCATCAATGGTTCAACTTCAAATTATTATTTGTGTGGAGATGTCTCAAGTTGAAAACAAACCTGAATAAAACATAGCATAGATAAAGCTGCAAATGAATATGCCATTATTAAAAAACAAATAGACCATGACAACAACTTAATTTAAAAACTTTACTTATGCCGTCTAGAAAGTAGAAACTTTACTTAATGGTCTTTATTAGGATTTCTCTAAGTGTTAGCGTTGCCATTTGTTGAAGCACTCTGTTTTCATACAATCATATATAATTGTAGTTTTATTGCAGTTTTAATTCTTTCAAAGAAGATAAATGTCTGTATTCATATTCATTTTCTGTAATTATTTCAATGTATTTTCTTCTTAGAAATCGCATGTATTTATTCATTAAAGGATAAAGAAATGATATGGCTGAAAAGTGTGCTACTGCCTGCTCCTATCATTTACTTATTGACCATGGTTTGAACATTTGAGTTTCATTCTTATCCAAATGTATTCTTATTTGTTAAATGTAAATGCAAATACATGAATTCTTTTTGTCTATCTCAGCTACACAATCCTGTGTTTACTTTACTAAATACTACACCATTCTACTAAACACAAAAGTATGACTATTTTTATAAAAGCAAGAAAAATATACACTTAATTCACGAGAATGAACTTTTTTATTAAATGTTTTTGTCCAATATAAATGATATTTTCTTTAACTAATATATATATATATATATATATATATATATATAATTACATAAAAAAATCAAATTAAATCAATGCAATCGCTATTATGATCTCCATGCAAAATTAGTGTCTAAATTAATTTTTGGAAAAATAATTATTCCTTTCTTATTTATTATATTATCACTTACATAAATTATTTAAGATTTTATTTTACGTTGACAAATTTAATTTTCTTTTATTTAAAATGTTTTAACTTTCTGGAAGAGCCTTGATATAAGCATTTGGTAGGAAATAGTAGTCTCACCTCTAGCGATTGGAGGAATTTCAATCTTCCTACCCCATAATTCAATAATTTATTTTTCTTTCAATTAAGTTTCAAGTAATTATCTATTTTTTATGACTATTTAAAGTTTTAATTTTATTTTCTTATATTGTCTAATATGAATTCATATTTATTCCTAAATTTGGATTTTAAAAAATTATAGAACTGAATGCATAAAACATAAAACAATTGGATTATTATAGTAAATCTAAAAAATACAAACAAAATAATTAGAATTGAGAACCTGCCGGTGAGTTGCACGGCTAATGAAACTAGTATATTGAAAAAAAGGGACACCTACTAAGAAGTAGAGGTATTTAAAATCAAATCAAATTATTTGTAAATCACAAAACCGATAAAAAAAAATAGAAAATCGCTTAAACCAAAAATAGAAAAAAACAAAAATTTAAAAAACTCCATATTTTTCGCTGCAGTGTTTTGATTTTCAAATCTTGTTATAAGTAAACAAAATCAAATTGATCTATATATTATAATTATATTATTTTTATTGTGATAATTAATAATAAGTATTAAATAATTTATTACTTTTATTTTATAATCAAGATATATATTTTATTTTCATATGTTAAAAAGGAATGCACTGATATTATTAAAAAATAATGTTAAAGATGTATAAATTACTATTATATTACAAACATTGTTGGTAATATTATTTTATATTAATACTAAACAGAAGTAAAAATAATAATTTTTAACTAAAATATGTTAAACAAAATTTAATAAAAATAAAATTTATTTTTAAAATAATTTACTACATATAATAATTACATAAGTTTAGTTTATAGGTTTAAATTATAATAATAAATTAAAAAAATAAAAAGTCACGAAATCAAATTAAATTAAATAATAAAAAATTAATTTGATTTGACTAAAATTTAATATTATATTAAAACTGAATCAAATCAAATCATATTATTATTTTATATTTAATTTGAATGATTTTTTATCTAAAAAAACCAATCATATTATTATTTTATTATTTTTATCTAAAAAGGAGTTCCGATATCAAGCAAACTGTTACGGCAATCATCTAAAGCGAGGCCCAATACTTTCTTAAGCTTAACAAATGGGTACGCATGAGATCAACTTAGGAATGAAACCGTTGGACCATAGATTTATCGGCGCTACTTGGACCCACAATTTACCTGGAAAAGTAAAAAAAAGCCCAAATCATCTTTCCTATGTGTTTTTTATGTTTACTACCTCCGTTTTTGTTATCCGTCATTTAAAATAAAAAATATTTCCACTTATCTATCATTTAAAACTTTAAAATAATGTTAATTAATAATTTTTTAATTATACTCGTCAGAAAAGTGAGAAAAATAATGGACTAATTTATTTAAGCTTATTTTTAAAAATAATTTATTTTAAAAATAAAATAAGCAATTTTATAGTTTTTTTATGTGTTTGTCTAATTTTTTTCCTTAAAATAGTAAATCATATCTGTTTCTTGAAAAATACTTATATATAATTCTTTAAAAAATTAATTTTTTTAAGTTTAAATAAACTGGTCCAATAGTATATCAAATGTCATTAAATGTACTTCTTAATGTGTGTCTATAACTTTATATAAAATTAAAAAATAGAAAAATTTTGTTATGTGAGTATCAAAAATGATGAAAATGGTCCTTGTGGTGATAATAGAAACATTAGGTGCTGAGTTTCCTTTGATCATGTTTTGGACAAAGCAATTGGAAAAGCCTTCTATTGGTACAATGGCACTTTTATGTACTGATATTAATGTCACTAATTAATATTAAACCAGTACATAATTTCCAAAATTTTGAATTGTTTGTACTGCTGATTTAATATTATAATTTGTGCCTATGTCTGTTGAATGAGTGTTGGGTAATGCAGAGAACATTACTGAACCAGAACTAAAATTTCAAATGTCATCCGGTATTAGTAATAGAAATATATAAATATTTTCCAGAAAATATTGTCAAATTATGCACTGATTTGATTTGATTTTATAAGTTGTGCGAGTGTGTGTAGAGCGTGTGCTGAGCAACGTGCAACACATTAGCCGCAACGGTTTTCTGGGTCAACAGGTATAAGTAAAATAAATGTTATATTCCAAAATAAATCTTGTCAAAGAAGTTGTCAAAGTATGCATTTTCATCTCTAATGTAACACTAAAAATGTCATTGCACTAATAATGATTTTCAAGAATTTGAACTTATGTACTAATTCAACATTAAGTTTGATTTGATATTAAGTTGAATCTCTGAAAGCAAATTTGAACTTATGTTCCAATTTTATAGGTTGCGCAATGCAAATGTGTGTGAAGTGGGAGAACATTGGTGTTAGCCGAAAAGGGAGAACATGCTCTTAGGTAAGAAAAAATTACATACTCAATCAAAGAACATCTATTGAAGGATGATACCCTATACTATAGGTAGATTCCCAACATAACGAAGTGCCAATAAAACAATAGGATCATTTTTTTCTGCCTAACAATACTATTTCTATCTTTTACCATGCAACAGAAAGTGGGGGCAATCATTGATCATTTTTGCGTGTGGACTAGAGAATTGCAGGGACCAAAGAATCACGAACACATGTTATAGATTTTAAGGACATTGGACTACACCATCATGTAAGGTTCCACCATGCCACCAAGGACAATAACATTATTTTAAAATGTTTAAGCTTGGTCATAATGTGAAAGTGACCCAACTAAGCATAACTATTTTCCTTCTGAACTTGTTCATGCCTAAGTGCTCTGTAAATTGCTATAATAAGCTTGATTGCGTTTAAAATTTAAGTTGCTTTGAGAAGCAAATTGGAAATAAATCATACCTTGTCGAGTACTTGTTTCCACAGTGTATGGTTATCATTTTTAAGAGCCTTTTGAGCAACGTTACAGTGAACAGCTACAAACAAAATTGTAAAGGACAAGGTAGAATAATGTGGTTTCAATTCATTCGCAAGATTCTTAACTTTATTCTCCTGTAAAGGCTAAAAGCAACTCAATTATGCCAACCAAGATCTCATTTTCCCTTTTAGCAAATCTTCACTGATATTCATGTCTTAAACACTTTGTTCGATTCTCTATCCTGAAAAACAAAATAAGAATAAAGAAACCTTCTAACCCATTTTTATTGTTTTTTTTCTTCTCTATCTTTGGTAGAATCCAGTACTAGACACTACTCAAACAGTCAAACAAAGTATCAGTACCATTCAGGTCCCAAGGAAGAATACAGAGAAATAAAGGTTACAAGCTCAACTAACTATTCTGATAATATCACTCAATTTATTTTCTTTCTGTTTCCTATCATAAAAAATAATTAGTATGTATCCTTTCAAGAAGAAAGGGGAAACTAAAAACAAAGAGTTAAAACAAAACAAAACAAAAATACACAAGGAAAAAATAAAAGGTGTTAAAAAAATCAACATGAACAAGTTCCCTTATCTGAAAAAGTAGTCTCGACTTCGAGTCCTTAATATACAACTGCATTAAATACTCCAGCACAGTTGTCTACCGTGAAGGATTCCTGTGATCTGATATGAAGAATGAGTTCCCTCATGTGTTCTTATAGGCATAGATCAACAAGGAGAATTCAACTCTATCTTTATCTTTCTGTGCAATCTTCTCCTCTAACCACAATCTGCTATCCAAGCCACTCCTGGTCCTGAACATGAACACAGCATTCCCAGAAGCAGGGTTGAAAAACCAGTTATGAACATCCCAAAGCAAATCCACAAGCAACCCATCGACGAAAATCGTTTGGTTGCCCCTGAAATTCCACTGCAGCCTCTTCACACGAATCACCGTCTTCTTGTCAATGCAAACAGACAAAACAGGAGCTTTGAGTCCTTCATTCTCGCCACTGCATCTGATCAAAATGTCATGCCAAGTTCCAGTGTCACAAAACTGAGCCTTGGTTGCGTAAACGGCGTTACCCGAGCAATGCTCACGCCGTGATAACAGCGAAACATTGCCCAAAAGGGTTCTTGTTTTGAACTTCTTGGCCACATCTTCACCGAGAATGAGGCCTATTTCTGCATCAACGAGAATCGCCACGTAAAACCCTTCAACAGGTTCAGGGCCAGTGTCATACTTGGCCTTCGAGAGGTCCCAGAAGACTTCAACTTTTGAGTCTTCGGATTCCAACATTTTGCTTCCTTTCTTTTTCCTGAAAAAGCGTGAATTGGTGTTGAGTCTGAAAGATGGTGCCAAAGGGTTGTTGTTCTCTTCGCCGAAGGTTACGTTGAGTCCTTGGTTGGAGTGGCTCTTGCACCACGTGACTGTGATCAGAAGCTGCTTTTGGTTTGAGAGGGTGGTTTTGTAGACAGAAGACACTGAATTTTGAGTTGAAGGTGTAACACTTGGAGATATGCAAGCGTTGTTTGAGTAGCTAGAACATGAGGAGTGTGACACATTCACTGCGTTCTCGTTGAAACAAGATATCATATCTGACATGTTCATTTTGCATAGAGATAATAATAAGAGGTGTGAGATCTGCAGTTTTGGAACAGAAGGGTGATGAGTGATTTTTGTTTTTCAGTGAGAAATTGTGAGTTCTAAGAATGGATTTGAAGTGTGTTGGTTTTTTTTTTTCTGAAGGGTAAGAAAAGGGGAAGAAGCAACATCAATGAGAGGAGAAACAGAAGAGAAAGACAATGTTGTTCTCCAACAGGACCATTACCATTTAATTTTCATTAGCATGACTCTCTCTTCTCTCTTACCTTAAAATATAGTATATCTATACCTATAATAATGATAGTAACAATATATTAATTAATTTACATGAGGAAAGGAATAAAGAATGATGCACAAACCTAGGTGGGGTACTTTTTTAATCTGTTTTGCCAGTTAATAACTACAATTATTTTAGGGTAGTTAAACGTTACAATTTGAAAGTTAGGAAAAGATGAAAATAAAAGGCTTACCAAAAAGGTTATCCTTCTCTACCCTCAGTTTCTTTTCGGTACTTTCTTTGAAATCATCATGTTATGTTTTAGAAAATAATATATGAATACCTATATTTTATTGGATCTGGAAAGAGATATAAAAAAGTAAAACAAAAAACATAAATAATATGGTGTGACCAGTAACACATATAGGACCCAAAATCAGTTGAAACAATAAATTTTTTTAAAAAAAGAATTTAATAATAATTATCATATGCATGAATAAATAAATAAAAAATATTAAACATATAAATAGAGTGAGAAAATGAGATAGTGAGTTCAAACATAAAAATAATATGTATAAATATGAAATTTTAAAATAAATATTTATAATTTTATTAAATTAAATTTGGGGGTTCAAACATATAAGATTAGGAGTGCAAAATATAAAATTTTAAGAAAAATATACTAATTATATTAAAATGAGAGGATACATTTGTCCACCCTCAAATAAGTGTAAGTCTGTTGCCCTTGAGTGTGATAAGAAAAAGATACAAATGAACTAATGAAGAGTATATGAACAGCTTGTTTGAATAAGCTTCACTAGAAGTATTTTTAGGAGAAGAAAATGAAAAAAAGAAATTAAATAAATTTTTTCGTAAGCTAAAATGAATTTTATATTGACAAATCATTAGTTAATTTGTTGATGTCATTTATCTTTTAAAGAAAATATATAAGAGAGTTTTTATAAATTAATTAATGAAAAATTCTTATAAAAAATTTATCACATTATTTTCTTTTTTTGAAGTGTTTCTAAAGAAACTTCTCCAAATCCTAAGCATATTCAATGTGCATGTGTCCATGAATTATTACTCTATGGTGTAAGTTAATTTTGCACCTCGATCGGGTTTGACATTTAATTAAGAATCGAAGTTGCAAGTGTACAAGACATCTTTACCAAGGACCAATATCATTGATGAATTATGATATTTTTTTGGATATTATTTTTTGTAAAATGTTTTAATATATTATAATTGATAGTAACTACCAACTGTAAAAAAAAAATAAATAAAGAATCAAAACCGCTTTGTTTCTAGTTTCTCTCATTCTTTTGTTTCTTTTTTCCAATTTTGACAAGTTGTATAACTATTGTATTTAGTGTTTGAATAGTTTAAAGGTGAGAAGAATTTATTTTGATAAAATTAATTTCAAATAATTGCACATAATTGTATATAAATTGATTTAAACTATATATTTTCACTAAAAAATATATGGTTTTCATAAAAAATGTAAAAATGGATTTTACACGAATAAAACAAACGCCCTACTTGTATTTGTCTAATGCGGGTACGCTTAGCTAACTTCAGCACATTGTTGATTCTAATAATCTAAGTATTAACTATCAACGTTATTGTTAACCACTTGCTAAACAAAAACAGTAAGTTTTTTCAGAATCCTATTTTACGCGTTGGACAGTGACTCAAACTCACCATCCTTCTAAATTTAAAGTCTCGCCATCAAACCTAATTTTCTGCAAGAGTTGGTAAAGCATCTTGAAAACGCTTGAAGGATATCACATATAGGTAAGCTAAATTTTTTCATTATTAACGACAATCAAAACCCCAATATTTGGTAGGGATTTGAAGCAAACAAATTATGTGATACAAGGTAATTTTGTGGTTCTTTTACCTTTTATTTTCTGGGTTCAACTTTTTACCCTTTTTGTGATAACAAAAAAAATGAAAATGCTAGTGGGGAAACCATGAATAAATGTTGGCCCACAAAATAAATTTGGCCTGTAGACCTACCAACTCCTATTCCCTATACAATTATGATTAAAAGCACTATACTAGCTTTGCCTCACAAAAAAAAAGAAGCACTATACTAGCTAGACAAAGGAATTTCCCTAAATTTTCTCATCTAGTTTACTCTCATTAGATAATAAAATCCAGAATAAAATACTTCTTTTAATATCATCAGAATGGAGTGGGACTACTTTTTTTAATTAGTGCCCCTCCTCTACTTGTTGCAGCCTTTAATTACAAAATATCATGTGGCTGCAGTTGGGAAAGAAAGGCAATTGAATATGTATCATTAGAAGTCAATGATTATTAAAGAATAATTCTAAATCATCTTATAATACTTTCTTAAAAATCTTCCTAATTATTTGATGAAGAAAATATAGAATTTTTCTTATGTTTTTAAAATATTAAGAGAATTATTAAGAAGATAATATAAAAGGATATAGAGCATTGTTCTTTTTTAAAGCTTTGGTCAACAGTTCCAAATTCCATCCTCTCCCTCTGACCTCCCTTTCTTTCTTTTTTATTTGCCCCCACCAAATTTAAATGGTGAATTTGTTTTACTGGAGCTCTACAGACATAAAGGTTGTGAACTTACATACAAGTGAGAATTAAAATTATTTAATTTTAACCATACAATTATTTATAAATGGTCTAAATTTGACATTCTAATCTTATCACATTAAAACTTACAAAAATAAAAACCTCCGGGTGTTCAGAAATTAGGACAACTTGGCATGACTTGAAGAATAACTTGAATGAACCTCAATTGAAAAGGACACAAACAATTTTCAAAGAGAAGTGAAAGAACATGTATATAGATGTGTATTTGGAAACAACTTTTTTTAAATACTCATAAGATCAATATAAAAAACGTTAAAATACTTTTGTTGGAATTAAGGTGTTAGTGGCATAATATATAAGAATGTGATGAGATAAGAGTGGAAATAAATGAGGAATGGACAGAGAATGGGGAATCTGTCATACACAACAACACAACATAAAACAGCGCAACAAGGACATCATTACTTTCGTTTCTCTATTGAGGTACAAGTGTGAAGGCATAAGTATTGGGTTTATGGACCCCATAAGGTCTGGTCCTCCAGGAGCATGCCCAGTTTCCTTGTTAAAGAATAAATATCATGTATATAACCTCATTATGAATCACAAATTATAGATTGCTTATGATAAACGTTAATTCCGTGGGCTAGGAAGAAGGCATGCTGACTTTGCATCAAAGTTTTTGCTTTTCAACTTTCCTTTAATAAGGTACAAATAAGTAGGAGGATCCCATATCATGTGCTCAAAACACAAGTTAACTTAAGAAGATTTTGAGAATTTTAATATTGATAAGTAATGTGGAACTGAAAATTCTGAAATAGCCAACAAAATAATACGATACACCCTATACTATATAGGCTCCTACTTTTGTTATGTTCATGCTGTGATCTGATTACGTACTTCTTTTTCTCCCCTTCATAATGAATTGAATTGAAGACGAGTTGGATAACTTGGATCCCACTGTTTTTTTCTTTCTCTTTTTCATGCTAATTTTGCATTAGTTGAACGAAGATTCCAAACAAATTAAGGGCGATATACAACTAAACGTGAGTGTGACAATTCAAAAGGGATAAAGAATCAACCTGAAAAAGAAATTCTTGTGTCTTGGTCTTATGTAATACCAAAACATTCTCTTCAGCATCTTTTACCGGGAAACATTGCCTGATTCAATTTAAACTTTTCTTGATGTATACACGAGTAATAATTCTTATACACGAACATTTTATTATCGACACTCAAGTAAATAGTTAACATATATGAAGATATTTTTAAACATATATTTTCTAACGTGGCACGCGATATCTATATATTACACATATTAATTATTAATATTATAGTCCATTTTCTCTGCCTAATGTTTTTTTTTATATAAAATATAAAATATAGTATACTCGGTAGCAATATATGAAGTTAAAAGCTTAGACCCCGTTCCGTTCATTTCTTAATGAAACATGAAAAATTGTATCTATATGAGCTGGAATATTGGTAATTAATGAATTGATAAACCAATTAGGTCAGCCGGCCAAGAATTGTCTTTCTTTGTGTACCCTTCATCAATGTCCATTGGGGAATGGGGAATTAAAAGTTAAAAAGGAAAAAGAGAAAAACAAATGTTAAACTTGTTCCAAAAGGAACATTAAATACTGCATCTGCATGTTAACAAGCTGCAATTGATGAGAATGATAAAGAGTGAAGACAAATTATCATAGCCAATTCATTCTCTTGAGTGAATACAAGATGCAAATCGAATGACAGAGTGGCCCTTTGGTTTTAGACGTACGTCAAGTTTTTATTATCTTAATCTAGAAAAGTTTTTCAACCCATAAAGCATCTATCTTCTTACAACCATTGATTCAAGTACATGTACAACATGTCCTCTTTGTATGTTGTTTGTCCTAACTAAGTTCTGGCTAATCTCATATACTTTGGTCACTAAGTATCTATTTCCTTTATGAAAATTTGTCTGCACTATAATAAATGGTTTGACATTAGATTAACCTCTGTTGGTATACACCTAAAGAAAATTACTGATAATAAAGATATTGTGAGTTTACCTTACAGAATGATCTATAGTATTAACAAATAGTTCTATTGGTATACATAACTGATATATACCATCATAATATCAAATATTTAGTATAATGCATATAACAGAATGATATATTGTATTAGTGTTGACCTTAATAGTTTAATTTATATTAACACCCTTTGAGAAAGAGACAGATTTACCCCGAAAAAAAAGTATTTGATGAAAAGGAAAGAGAAAAACAAAATAAGATAAAATAAAAATGAAAAAAAAATGTGTAAAAACAATCTAAAATTGTATAGTTGACTAGCAAGTTAATCAATTAATATGGAATTGATCCAACTTTATTAAAGGTTTCAGATTTAAAACCTAGATATTTAATTGCGTTAAATTTTTTTAAAAAAAATGTCGTGCATAATAGTTACACTTAATTGCCTCTAGTGAATGATCCTAAAGGCTTATACAAAATGAGAAACAAAAACTAGTACACACTGAGGGACTAGGGGTGGGAAGTAAATGAGAAATTTGTCTCTGACATAAGTAACTTAGGTTGGCAGTTGGGTCTCTTAAAAGAACTGGTGCTCTTTCCATGTGAGCCTGGGCTCATGTGCCAGTAGCCATAATTGCGCCCAATTTTAAGTACAAGAATCATTCATAAGTATAAAAATCTTGTATCTTGTTTTAATATTCAAAAATAATCCTAATAAAAGAAACACAGTGTAGACTAGTAGTAGCTTTTAAATTTATGCTTGTCCGAATATCTAGAACAATCTATCTTATAAAAATCATTACAGCAAAAAGCTGTTTCGTTGACTGTACTATAATTGCTCTGAATAAGATGCAATTTTGGGCTATTGAGTCTATGTTAACACACACACTATGGTTGTTGAAGTACTAAACAATCTTTGATTATTAATGTTACATCACGTGGACTTTATGGTGGACATATTTATATGAACTTCATATTCAATGCGTTACTGAGGGCCACAATGTTTTACGGGGGAGGTTTCAGCTGCTGGTATATCAAACAAAACAGTTTAATGTGCCCAGGATGTTAACTTAAAAAACTACATTAAATAAAAATGTCAGTGTATGCATTATACTACTGTATGCAATTTCTCAGCAGAAGAAATGGAAACCTTTTCCACTTTTAGCAATAATTCAAAGCGTTTTCTTCAAACATTAAACATGACTAGCTTAAGATACACGTTTGTCAGAAGCATATTACCAACATGGTTTGGGAACTAACTATGATTTATGATAGTGTAACTAGAAATTAAAAAAAAAAAAAAAAAAGAGGATATAAAACGAATACAGTCCATTTCTGTGAACCAATAAAGTGGATTAAACAATGTGTTTTTTTTTTCTTTTTCTACTCTTAATTAGATCTATTGCTTTTGTTTATTGGCATTTGGCAATTCGTTATATTAAGTATTTTTATGCTACTTGCATACTTGGTGAGCATGACAAGATATCAGTCTAAATTAAGTTATTCTGGCTATGGTGTCATCCTACAGCTAACTATGGAACAAATAACTTTTCTCGTTGCCATTCTTTTGCTGCATTATTCAGACATTGGAATTGATAGATAAAACAAAATTGATAATAGAAAGATAATAGACAAAGGGACCTATATTCTCGACCAAATTTTCTGTTACTTTTTTCCTTTTTCTAACCTTCAAGTTTATAACTTCATAGCCAAGACCTGTAAATAATGGTGGGTCCTGAAGGGTTCATTAAAATATATTGCCCAGCGATAATCAAGCCTAAAACGACATCTGATCTCCTTGAACATGTGCAATTTTTAGTCTTCCAAGCTAATCTCCTCCAGAGATGAGAAAAAAATGCAACGCACTATCAAAATAATAAATGTCTTGTTTTGAAAGACAATTTAAAAACAACTTATATATACTTTGTCATTAAGATTTTGTTGCTTCTTCGAAGTTTGGTTAAGAGTCCTTTTTCTTGTTAACGGAGATCAGCTACATTTAATTTAATTGATGAAAATGACACTTAAGAATTCCTGTGCATCCTTCAACCCCCAAAATTTTCAGTCGGATAATATAAAATCTAGAGTTAAATATGTTTTTGTTCGTAAGTTAACGTTTTTTTTTTAATCCTTTAAGTTTATTTTTTTAATTTGAGTTCATGTAGTTTAGGCTAGCGTTTTTCTCATTTTTACTGATGTAAATTTTTTTTTTTTAAGTATTTATTTTTTTTATTTTAGTCTCTTTAAAATTCTAATTTTTTATTTATAGTGTTCTTAAGATCATAATAACGTAGACAATCAAAGTTAAGAAAATATAAATTTACAAATATTAAAAATAAACAAAAAAAACATATTTAAACTTAAAATATATCTATTACACGTCATATTGTCGGCAACAAATAACAATCAACATGGACAACGAGTTTCGTGTGAAAAGATTAGACGGATTAAATGATATACATTGCACCACTGAATTCAATGTGTGTACTCTTAATATAGAGCAGCCAATCCATTACTTTAAGTTATCAAATCAAAAGTAGTACAAGAGCAGATTAACATCAACCCAACGAAAGGAAAATTACGACATGACAGCAAATTAATAGTCCTGATAGAAGAGTAATCCATAGTTCAATTGATTAAAACTGTCGTGTAAAATTGAATAACAACCAAGGATTCTGAGTGTTTAGCAATTTTGTCTTTTTTGCTAATGTCCTACACAATTTTAGACAATTTTAACTATAAACACAAATATCAACCTGTACTACTAAAAAAATATAAGATTGTGTGTGTGTGCGATTACGTGTTGAATACACACATTTATATTTAGCATAGCATGCATACATCCTAAAAGAATGTAAAAGTTAGTTATTTTCATTCAGCATAACATGCATCCACTATTAACTAATCGAGGAAAAGCTTATGAATATTTCAACTACAAGAAAGGGCTTCATAATAGTCTATATAAGCCCTCACCATCTATCAATGCATGTTGTTCTTTGACTTATTATGGAGTATTATTCTAGATGCATGGTGAAGATGTTATTGACTGTGAACTAACATTAGGTTATTATTTACATAAAAGGGTGAAAAATTAGTAGAAAATCAAACAATTATACAATATCTATCTTATGTAACTTGTTAAAATTATTTAACTACAAAGTTCACAAAAGCAATAACGTAGTAAACAAACTAGAGATCATGTTAGATAAACTTTAAAATCACTTTTAGAGAAGAAAATAAAAAGAAAAAAAGAAAAAAAATCATAAACTAAAATTAGTATATGCATTTGAAAAAACAGTTATATTTTAACTTTTCGAAAAGATTATTATTAATTTAGTTAATTTTAGCTTAAAGAGATTTTTTTTTATTTTTTTTTTCTTCTGGAAGTACTTTTGGAAAAATTTATCTAATAGACTCAAACAATTGGGAAATATTTAAGTACCTAAAAGAGCTTACTTAAAAACCAGGCTCTAGTATTTATGCTTTTATAATAATTTCACTGATTATGAAAAAACTGGTGGAATTCTCAAATTTCAAGTGAATCAAACACTTGTGCGCAATATTAAAATACAACCTAGTATGTATTTGAATAAGCATATGTGTAAACATAATATTAAATTATATTGATTTCCTGTGAAACTACTTTTGATTACAATGAGTTTGAAGTAAAATTATATGTTTAAAAACTTTTTTAACTTAAAAATACTTCCACGACTTTTACAAACAAGCTATTAGAATAGTAAGAAGTCAACAGGACAGATTAAGAAAGAAATATTCTAAATGAAGACGCGTTAAATCCATTCACTTAAAAAGTATTTTCGTCATGAGATGACTAATTTTGAGATAAGAACAAAACTTAAGATTTTTAATGAACATGATTGAGCTTTTACAAACATAGTACTATTACATATTTTCACCTTACAAGTGATTCTACTCAATACCCATCATCAAAACAAAATCGATTCTTTTATGTTTACTTTTAAAATATCATTTCTAGATACAAATTATTTTTTTGATATCAATTATTTACCAGGTCACACATGAAGGACCTCTGATTTCCACTTCACCTAATTCTTCCATTTAGAGCACTTCAATTTATACCAGTCATATCACAGAAGGAGCAGAAAGAAAATAATTGAAATGATGCATTACTTCAAAATACAATAAATTAATGTTATCTTTACTTTCTCGTGGGTCCAGAGAAAGCGATATAATTAATAATTCTACTATTTCTGTGTTTCATATGCAATTCTCATATGATTTGCGCCACTCGAGCCCAGGTGATACGACTAAAGTTATTGCCCAAAATTAAGATTTTGATATCTATATTCTGTTAATCGTTAATATGATTTAATTACTCGTTTGATCCTTGTAGTTACAAGGGTTTTATATTTTAGTTCCTATAATTAAAAACCATTTTAAATCTCTTTGATTTCCTATGAGTCTAAACAGTAGGCACCACAAAGAACAACAAAAAAAAGTAAATATAAAGCCAAAAAAAATTATATGTAAAAACTAAAACAAATTATTCTTTTAAGTATAAGAATTAAAAAGTTTCCATCACTTCTTAAAACTAAAAGAGTAATTTTAAAAGAGTAATTTAACCTAATTTGAAGTCGAATAAAAAAGTTGCAAGGAGACTAGGATAATAAAATGCCATTTCTAACCGTGATTGCAAAGGATTGAAATTACATTTTTTTTCCTATCGTTCTAAACTTCTAATTGAAAAATAGGCATCACTAAAGAATGACTCTTTTGATTAGTTTGTCAGTGTACTGTTTTTAAATTAGAATTTGGGATAAATTTCATTCCAATCACAAATTAATTTGGGATAAATTTAAACATGTCCAAGTCAAATTTGAATTCGCACAGTAGTCAATCAATGTAAAACTCAAACTCCAAGTATACGATCATTAAATTCACGATTTACTATATATTATCAATACTTTTAGACAACTTTTTCCCTAAAATGTTTTAGCATGTTTTTCAATTTTCATTTGCTTCAATAAATAGACTTGATCCACACATTTAGTTTTACCACTAAAAAGAGAGATTAGAAACAGGCATACCTCCAATGCTTTTTGTGTGCACATTTAACTCAACTTGTTTTTAAAGAAAAAAAATACTCCAATGATGACTCCTTCGTCACCCAGTAATTTTCACCAACTTCAGAGGAATTTTTTAAAAGATAAGACAGTAACAAACATGCTATTACTTCAATGATGACTCCTTCTTCACCCAGCAAACCCACCAATTCCAACCCAAGAAGATTTTATTAGGCTATAGCAACAACTTTCTGATTTCCTTTATAATAGTTGACTATCTCAGAGAACCATAGTTTCAAGAGACAAATACATCAAATGTTTGAAATCTTGTTTGAGAATCACATCATTCACACTAATGATCACAACGAAACTGGTAAACTGGACCTTACAGGCAACTAATTTAGCAACAAATATTAAAATAGCAAAAATTAAGTGCAGCATTGTTAGAATTACTCTTCCATGGCATGATTCTCCTCTGATTGCTGTTGGGAAACCTTGACTTTGATCTTTGGTAAAGTGAGAGATGGATCCTGTTGAAGCACAGAAGGAGCTTTGACCAAACTGATGCCCTGCTCCAACTCCTTCACTGCCTCCTTCAGCAATTTTTCCTTTTTGCCTTTCATCCTATTGAAGTTTTTACAAAATTTCAGTAAAAGGCCAAAAGAAAATACGAAGTAAACCTTTTCAATATACATATATACAAGTTAAGTCAAAGAGGACCTGTTCTTATGGTGTCTCTCCTCCCTCGAGACTCTGATCTTATCAATCTTAGGAATGGCCTTGAGGACATTCTCCGCAAGATTCCTGTCATATCTTTCAGGCCTGTTTCTCTTTCTCTCAAACTCAAAAGTTGAGTCCTAAAACAAAAATATAACAGCTGTGAAGTTTGCCCAAATCAAGGCAATTAAATTAAGCAGGTATCTGATATCCAAGTAATTACCTGTGTCATATCCTTTCCATGCACTCGACGATATGCCTTGGTCCATTTTACCTTACGAGGATTTCTCTTCATTTTAAAGTTCTTGTGGCATTTAGATCTACAAAACCGAAAAATCTGCAAAACAAAAAAATAAAGAATCATGAGGAACCTGAGCCACCACTTTAAAACAGTAAATCTCAACTGATCCAACAAGAACAATCAATTACATAATTACTAATTCTGAAGTAGCATTTACAGAAAAGGACCAGGGGAAGGTCCGACTAACTTTTTAAATATTTAATCTTTCATAAAAGAAGAAATTCTTTATGATGAATTGAAGATTATTCCAAAGTTAGCAAGGAGTGAACTTCATTTGTACCTTTGCATCATTACGAACAAACTGGATTCCATGTCCAGGGTATATGGTTGAAGAGCAAAACCAGCATTTCTCCAATCTCATTGTGCCTCAAACTAGAGCAGCACTTCACTAGAAAAGAAGAAGAAAAAGGTCCAAAACAGAAAACAATAATGAGGAACGTATAAAATATTATTTAAAAATTGAGATACATATTCTTAGGTCCTACTCCTATCATCAAATTAAACTACCGCAAGCAGAAATCTCATCAGTTGAATAACCTAGGGAATCAAAGAATACGACAGGGTCAACATGTATTAGATCACTATCATATGCAATAGAAACTATTAATTAGTGAACAATTAACTTCCAATAGAATGAATCCCTTGAACTGCCAAAAAACACTACTTCTCAGAACCCTAAAAAGCACAGAAAATTAACAACAATAAAGAGTGCATCTTCATGAAGCTTCTACTGCAAACTGTGGTTCTATTAAAGCTATCAGTAGCCAAGTGTTTTCCTCTGCGTTACAACAGTATATAATCCTTTTATCCTACTTAGGATCAATCTAATCTCGATTATAACATTCGAAAATGTATAAAAATACAATGATGAAAGCATTAAGAAAATCGATATAACATTGTTCTAACTATATTATCGACGCAATTGGAATTAAAATGTGAGTTTGGAAGGTGTGGCTTTGCACTTACAGGACTTCTGCTGCTGCTGATATGGCTGCACTCCGATTCCGTCCACGCTGCAGTGGCGGTGGATTCAGAAGAGGAAAACTGAAAAAGCCCTAATTCTAAAACCCTTCATTTTGTTTTTATTATTTTTAAAGGGTTCATTGCGGGTTAACCCGTTAAACTATTTGACCCGAATAAATTCAACAATCTCACCTAATTACCCAACTGAGAACGGGCTTTCCCAAGCCCAATAACAAGGCCCAAAGTAAATAGTGTGTATCACAATGAAATCAGCTCCACGTTCTTTTACCGGGGTCCGGGGATGGTCCAATTAAGTGAAGCATTATTTAGTTTTTCAATAATTTGAGGTCGATTATAGTATACTATTAATTTTAATATATCAAAATTAAATTTATATATTTTAATATGATATTTTTTATTTATTTAACTATTTTTAAATTTTGAATAAATATAAAAAAAAAAGAAATTGATTTTAAGTTTAAGTTTAAGTAGCAATTTATAACATTTTTTTAATGGAAAATTTTTATTTTTAATTTCTTATCTAATGCACTCAGGATCCCAGTTATCACTGGTCTTATTTAAAAATAAAGTATTATATTTATTTTTATTTTTAATATAATCAATATTATTTTCAATATGAAAAATCTATTTTTAACTTTTTTTCTAATGATTTGTTTGGTTAAATAGAAATAAAAAAGGGGAAAAAGAAAAAAAAAAGCAAATTTAGTTATAGAAATTATTTTATTTGATTGAAGATAAAATAAAGAAGAAAAAAAGAGAGATAAATGATTTTGAGATATTAGAATTCAATTATTTTTTTTCTCTTCAACTCGAATTTTAAAATTTCCTTTCTTGATTCAAACAAACAAAGATAAAATAACATTACAAAAAATATATACTCAATACTTTAGTATAAATTGAAAATTTACCACTATTTGTTCACACTAAAACCTATTTTATATATATATAAACTAAATACAACGTAAAAACTGTAAATTCATTTCAAAAGAAAAATGTTTATAATTTAAGTTTAAATTTTTATTAAAAATACTAACTACTAACAAGTAATAGTTTTTTTAATATAAGGGGTCTAAGTCAAATTACAACCGCACTTTACCCAGAAACAAAATACCCAAAAAAACCTGTCCACAATAAATGAAAAACTTTGGAGGTTGATCCAACAAGTGAAAACCCATTGGGAGAGTATGTCTTAATCTTGCAAGCCAATCCGCAACACAATTACCTTCTCTATACGTGTGAGTGATCCTTAACTTGGAACTGTTGTACTTTTCGCAGCAAGGGTGTATAATGATGAGTTACCAATAGAGGTTTTGAAATCAAATCAAGACTCATGGCTGAATCTGTTTCAATCCACAACTTTGACACATTCCTCTGCCAAGCCACATCAAGATAGCATTTAACTCAGCCATAAGTACATTACATACTTCTAAATTGGACACGAATCCTTCCATCCACAAACCATCCTCATTTCTAAAAACTCTCCCACATGAGACTTGGCAACCACCCATTCTAACAGACCCATCTACATTAACTCTAACCCAACCTTCCTCTAAAGTTGTCCATCCAATTTGCTTATAATCAAAACATACATGCCTATGGGTAAAATTATTTCTATTACTTTCCTTAATTCCATCGACTAAATTACCAATTTGACAACAAGCAGCTTGCAAACTAGGCTGCACACCCTAAAAAACTTTCGTATTTCTCAATCTCCATATACTCCATAGAGTAACACCAAACCAAATGTGTCAGTCCATAATTTTAATATCAACATTTGAAATCAAATTAGATGAAAACCAGCTTAAAATATGACCTGAGAAGAAGTCATGAGGCAATTTTCCCTTAGTGAGATAATGTTAAAGTTCGGTCGCAATAGAACAATCCCTCTGCAGATGGACCTCAGTTAGTTTCTGCATGAGATCCACATCTGCTACAAAGATTATCTGAAGTAAAACCGCATTTCTCACATTTTACATTAGTCTTTAGCCCACCCTTTGCAACAATCCACAAAAACGCTTTAATTCACTAACGATTAGTATTAAGACATTGGGTAAGATATCAAAAATTAAAAAACTTAACAAGATTCTTTTCGTATCTCTATATAAATTTTTATTTATTAATTTTCTAATTAGTGTCTTGAAATTACTTGTTAGTAGCATTCAAAAATTTGTTAGTTTTTATCAATAATTATGAAAAAATAAATATTGTACGAATCGTGACTTTATTGTTAGGCTTTGTAAATTTATTGAGATTAAGATAAAAGTTAGTAGCAATATATTAAATATATCAATATACTATTATTTTTTAATTAAAATTAGAATTTTATTCCTATAAGGCTATAATCAATCCAATCTTCAATATTAACTTTTCTTACATTAATTGTCAAAATAAAACTAATTTTAAATAGACAAATAAGAGCCTAGGAGGCTAAACCATAGGTTTGTTCAAGTTCCTAAGCAGGCATGGTTGAATGCACAACTTTGCACTTGCAGCATAGAATATTGGACTGGGCGGGGACTTCAAGTATAATCTGACTCTCTCATTCTTCTCTTGAGTCCAAATGATTTATCATTCTTCATCTTGACTCTTGTTCTCTCCTTGTTCATCATTATTGCTCTATACCAACAATGGCAGCTCGATCAACTCAAGTCAAAGGTTTCTCTATTAGATGATTTTCTAATGAAAACGCGCATGCATTCTCTCATTTCTTATATATTCTACTTCTATGTGTTGGTTTGAATGTCTGAGACTACAAAATTGTCACATGCAACAAAAAATGAAAATTGATAGGGAAAGATGAAGATTTTAATAGATGGGTTTTTTTCTTTTGCTTTAAAATTCCAAACTTCATTTGTTTAAGTTTTTTCTGAAAAAAATACTATCACTTTTTTAAACCATTCACATTTTTTTAGATAAGTTGACAAGTTTGAGCAATTTTAAAAAAAAATGTAGAAAAATAGATTTTTGCGACAACTTGGTTCTTGTGTTTGTCTTGTTCTGTGGAAATGAAAACGAGGGAACATAGAATGTTCATATTATATGTTTTTGAACAATTTTATAATCTTAATCACTTTTTTCAAAATATTTTTTTTATATGATTCTCTCGCTTGAAATGGAATGTTGGTCTGGTTTAGTTACATGACATTTTAGGGACTTTCAATGAATGATTCCATACAAAGTGATTGTCGTCCCCTGTACCGTGAAAATGTTACTAATTTTTATGATATTGAAGTTCCAATGTAGAAACTAAGGGACGTATATCTTTAATGCAATTTGAGTTCATTGAAACTCAAATATTTCACTAAAAGTTGTATACTCAGGTACCTCTGGCCTCTGTTATATAAGCTAGTGAAAGACAAGGTGGATGATAATATACTTGTGGGATAACCATGCTTCTTAATGATTTGCTCTATTTGTTCATTCTTCTGTCTTTTATTGCCTTTTTCCTATGCATGCATATTTGTATTTGTGGTTTTGATGACTATTCTTCATTAACTATGAAAGAATCCAGCATTGAGAAGAAGGACCATGAATTGCAAAGTAAGGAGATTTTTGAAAAAGAAATTGCATCCCTAAAGGATAAGATTGACTCTATTCAAGTAAGCTTTCTACTTTCTTATTATAGTTGTTCATTTTTTTTTTGTATAATCATTAATAGTTACTCAAATCAAGTTATCTTGCATTATATAATTACAGGACTTGTCTGATACAAGCCGGTCTGCCAATAAAGAGCAGGTATTCTGATATCAATTTTCAGATGTAGTCTAAAGTTTTTATTTTATTTGCAAATTTTAGTTGTTAGTTTTGTTAGAATGTTAGTGGGAGGGATTGGAATCCATGACCTCTTCCTCTCTCCTTCTCTCTTCAACCACTAAACTAATCTTATAGCTCTCATATGTAGTCTAGAGTAGTCTATTGAACAATGAGAAAGGAAATAATATCTATAATTTGAACAATATTTTTGACAAAACTTACTATAGTTCTTTAGGTGTTTTTAGTATTGTTCTTCAATTACAATTGGAGTTTTTTCTTTGGTTACCAAGATGAAACTCCAGTTTCGATTGAAAAAAGTTCTAAAATTAAGGAAATGCTTCTAATTAGTTCTGTCATAATATTTTGTGAAAAAAGTCTTAATATATTAACATGTTATCACTGAGTCCCAAATACAAAAACAGTTTATTCTAATTTGATGACTTCATCAAAAGATAATAATCATGGCTTTCTTGTGTTGTTTTTTAGTTAAAGGAGGAGTCGATACCAATTGTGAAGAATCAATCCTTGAGCTTCACATCTTATGCTAAGCCTCTCTTTGATTTTCTAACTGCTAAAATTATTGAGGCTTATCATGTGTCCAAGAAAACTTTAATATCACTTCTTGTCAAATTCCTAAGGTCAACAATACCATTCGTGCAGGTAAAGATGAACCTAACCTACATTATATTTTTTGTTTATAATTATTTTTATTATTATCAGTTGGTATATAATTTCACCAATATATCTTCACATCATGTTGGATAGTAATTATGCATGTATGCCATGCCATATTTCGATCAAACTGCATCAGTACCTTCTTACTTAGGATACTTTTGGAATGGTTGAGTGATTTATATCACTTGTGTATGAACTTGGAGGTAGAAGCTTAGCAGGGGTTGTAAAGGACTCAGATGTGGTATTAATTTGTAATGCATGACACTGTAGGATTTCATTGGACGGCGAAACCATTAAATTTAAGTTTTTTATGTTGAAAGGTGTTTTCTTATTTCTCTTTTAGTGTCATTAAACTCTAGGTAATAAATCGGGCATAACCAAATTTACATAGGTAGTGTACGTTATGATGGAGCCGTTGATCCACTATACAATCATTCCATCAATATTGAGATCTTAAAAATAAATTACATACTTTACTTTCTAACGTGTGTTTTTTTCTGGGTTTAAGAAATAGGTCCATCAAAAAAATAGGAAGGGACGAGTAGTCCTCTGCAAGTTGTTAGCGATCTCCCTCAACAATTGTACGAGGCCTAACGTTAGGGGTGTTTTTTCTCTTGAGTTTAGTCTTCGCTTTGTTTTTCTTTTCTCTACAAGTTCTTTCTTTGTTATTTTTGTCTTTTTTCATTAAATCATTTCCCCATTTTGTTAAGAGAAATGACAGCACGTTAATTAACTCACTAAACCATTTTAAAACATGGTAGGGTTTTTTTTTCAACTTATTTATGAAAGAAAAATATTTGACAGTCACCATACTATCGTCACTTAGAGATAGAAAGAGAAAAATACAAGTATAAACATGATAGAAATTAAGATATGATAGAAAGAAAAAGATATTAGTGAATGTTTAAAATAAATTGTGTTTATATATCATTATGCTTCTAAGAATGCGGCAAGTTGATTAGACTAATATTTTGATACTCAAGGATAAGATTACATAAGCACTTGAAAATGATCAATTATTAATATTTTTTATTTAAATAAATTAAAAGAATTTTCTTAATTATTTTTTAGTAATGTTATAAATATTTTTTTCTAAAAGATAACTCACTTAAGCTTGTTGAGTAAGTGAATGGTTTTATTATATAAAAATTAACTAGCAATGAAAAGGAATATTAGCTTTGACTCAATTTGTCAATCAAATGAAAACAATGAGATTAAATGTGAATGGTTTAACACCAAGTGTATGTTTGCGTACAAGTGTATGTTTGCATATTTTTTGGTTTTTATCCCTGGAAAGCCGAATTTCTCCGTTGAATGTGATTTGGACGTATTTTTAAACACAATTTTAGTTCTTAAATAAATCAAATGTGCGACAATTCCAAATCATAAATTGAGACTAAGAATGCGTTTGATACTGAGAGAAATTTAAAGTTTTCTGAAAATTTTAAGTCATTCTTGAAAATCATAATTCTCATGATTCATGAGAATCAAGAATGACGATTATCAAATATGGAAAAAAAATCTTTGTAGCAAACGTCTCCTATAAAGGTTAAAGTGTCTATTGTGCTTATAGCATTGATCAAGTATAGCTGGCTTGTGCAACAGGATACAATAAAATGTTAAACTCTTTGAATGTCCTCGGTTTTCATTTTTTTAAAATTCATCTTTTGATTTAAATTGTAACTATAGTAATTTATTCCACAGGAATACGTGACATCAAATCATATTTATAAAAACAAAATTAATATTCTATGTAATATTTACATTTAAGAGTTATAATATGCCAGTTTCTTCACTAAAAGTACAAGTGAATTGAACTCAGAGGAAGAGAGTAAATCTCAAGACTCAAAGATCAATTACAAAAACTTTGATGGTTGATATATCTATTTATATAGTATAATATATATAAATATCACTACAATATTAACATTCAAATAAACATCATCTTAAAAAAATGAACTAATATTATTAAAACTTATATTGCTTTTTTCAATAAGTAGAATTAAAATAAACACATTTAAAAATGTATATGTATAAATATTAATGTCTCGTGCATGTAAAAAAAAGAGCGTATGTTGCAAGCAATCAGAATCTGGTTTGGAAAAGCAAGTAAGAAGCAAGACGAGGATGAGAAAGCAGTCGCTTTCATCCTCAAACGGCTAGTTGGCGTTTGGGCATTATACTGTCTCTCTCTAGGCGTTGCTTTCTTGGCATCATGCCTCTCCAGCTAGCATTTTGGATTTTCTATTTTTCTTTTCCTTTTTAATAATTATTATACCTCATCATAACCTGTGAACTCAACCCCACCACCATGACTTCATTTTCTAAATGTCCTACTTGTCACAATTCTGGCCACCACTTGCAAAATTACAAATATATTATGGCAATATTTTGGATACTGATTTTAATATTTCGTTGTAATAATATTTTTTTTGGATAATTATTCAATTTCACATGTCCTATACACAAATTCTCACACTCATTTTGGAGATTATATTCTTATGAGCTTAATATTTTTCTACCATCAATATGTAAAATATTTTATATTAACAATTAATTAAAAAGTATATTAAGTATGATTTTTAAAGTAATTATTTGTTATTATATAAAAGTTATTGAAATAAATTTTATGATACTAAATTATTATTATTATTATTATTATTATTATTATTATTATATAATGGAACCATAATTTACACATTCAAATAACTCATTTTTTTCACATCTGATTGCAAATTAATATCTCATTACCGAAAAATTAGTATCTCGGGAGTCAAGATTTTTTAAAAGTATATAGTGCTGTTACATTAATCCTTAAAATTAAGGAAATTTCAAATAATTCTCTAAAAGTGAGTTCTTCAATCACATCAGTCCAATTTTATTTTATTTTTTAAAAATACTATATAATGTCAACATACATTTATAAACAAAAATGATAGTAACCTATTAAGTTTAAGGACTTAGACAAAATAATTAGAATTTTCAAGGACTTATTTATAATTTTCTTTAGCTTCATAGACTAATATGATAGTGCTGTATAGTTGCAAAAACTAAAATGACAGTTTACTCTATAATTTATTCTTCATAATTCTTCACAAAACCTCAATACAATTTCTTGTAACTAAAGTTACTAAAAGAAAATTCATGAATTAAGTAGTTAATTCTTTTTATATGAGGAGGTTATAAGTATCCTTTACTAAACTCAAAATCAAATAAAATTATTATAAACAATAAAATCCATTCTAAGTCCCTTGCCGGTACCCTGTCAGTCATGGGAGGACCTTTCCTTAGACTTCACCACAGACCTACATCTGTTTCGCGAATATACTGCCATATTGGTTGTAGTAGATCGATTTTTCAAAGGCATTCACCTGGGCATGCTGCCAACTTAGCATACATCTTATTCTGTCACCGTCCTGTTCATGGACATTGTCGGAAAGCTTCATGGCATGTCGCGCAGCTTGATTTCCAATCGAGACCTGTTATTCATAAGTCATTTCTAGCAAGACCTGTTTCAGATGAGTGGTACGCAATTGTGGATGAGCTCGGCCTATCATCCACAGACAGACGGACAAACAGAAGTTTTGAATCGCGTTATCGAACAATACCCTTGCACCTTCGTCCATAAGAAACCTTCGTCTTGGGACAAATTTCTCAATTGGGCAGAATGGTCTTACAACACGTCACGACACTCAGGTTCAGGCGTTTCACCATTCAAAATTACATTTGGAAAGAAGCCACTAAGCCTTCCCTAGTATATTACAGACTCGTCTAAAGTGGAGGCGGTAGATGAGTTCTTATCGGACAAGGAATTTGCTTTTGCTGAACTAAAGAAAAAGTTCCAGAAGGCCCAACTAGCGATGAAGCACACAACTGATATGAAACGCAAAGATGTCCATTTTGACATAGGAGATTAGGTCATGGTGCGACTTCGGCCACACTGACAATCCTCAGTTTCGGCCCAACAAAGGGGATCCTTTAAGCTTAACAAGAGATTTTATGGGCCCTTTAAAATACTGGATCAAATTGGGCCAGCTGCTTATAAGCTTAAACTACCTAAAGGTACCCGCATCCATCTAGTGTTCCACTGTTCTATGCTTAAACCCTTTCATCAGCCAACCCTGCCCGATAATAATCCACCCCTCTCATTGCCACCAGTTGTAATCGATAATCAACCATTGGTGTCACCATTAGCCATTGTGGGCACTAGGCATAACTCAGACTTCGACAAGCTCAGACTGCAAGTCCTTGTGCAATGGGATGGTTTACTTCCCGAAGATACCACATGGGAAGATTGGGAGCAACTACAAGCTGAGTACCACCTTGAGGACAAGGTGATTTTTGAAGGCATAGGGGATGATAGCAAGCAAGAACCTGCATCAACTAGACCCAAGAGAAGGAGCAATGCACCAGCATACCTGAAGGACTACATATAACGGCATTGCTGACCTGGCATCTTTGTCTACCTTTTGTCTGCCACTAGCCTACCACTACACCTTTTATTCCAAAAATCCGTTAAGCCTTGTCATCACAGAATTACAAATTTTGTTAGTCTATCACAATATAAATACTAGCATATTGTAATAAGACAGACATAAATGAAAATTATTCCTTTTTATCCTTGTCTTTTGCTTCTTGGAGGATCTAGACCCTCGAAACCAAAAATTGTGCTTTAACACTTCCCTTTCCTGAGTTGTGAATTTTCATGTGATTGGGAGTTATGAGTTACTTGGGTAAAATCTAATTCCAAGGAGGCATGTATCATGCATGTTTAGATCAATTTAATGATATTCTTCGTTACTAAGTCTTCATTAAATTAGTATTTTCAGTGAGTCTCTCCCTGAATTTGTTGTTAAATGGCCCACTCAAGAGCACTTGTTTATCATGCACGTTGCCTACTAGAGCGATTCTTGTTGGAAGAGTATTTAAGATAGTTTGCATGAAAGCTGGTGGAATTGGCTATGAGTCTTTTGAACTTTGAAGCCACCTCAGTCCTCATCCATTCAATGAAGAAATTAAACTACCCCATAATTTGGACCCCACGACATTAAACGTTAAGAAACAAAAGAATTGTGAATCAGTGTATTATATGTATATATACTAGAATAATTAAACCATTTTTTTTTACAAGAAGTCTACATTATTTTTTTATACTTATTTTTTATTTTTATTGGTAAAAAATAATTTATTTATTTAAATACAGAAATTTAAAATGTGTTTAACAATACAGATGGATAAACTGATTAAAAGTGATTTGAAATCTAAAAGCTGATCAATTAAATGATAGAATAGAAAGTGTTAAATAAATTAATTGTTAATCAACTAGCTATAAAAATGTAAGGTTGAGCTCGAAAAAACTAACCAATAAGTTATTTGAATGCTAAAAAATTAGCTTAAATTGAAAAATATTTTTTAGTTGAAAATTATTAACTCAACTATTGAATTAGAAACATGTCAAAATTAGATGTTGAATTAGAAAATAAAATTAATGTTTATATATATTATTTTGTAAATTAGATTTTTAGGTAATAAATAGTGAAAATATTGGAAGAATTTATTTAACATTAATGTCTGTGTGAAAGAAATAGAGTTGAATCAATTAATTCTAATTATACATAATTAATATAAACGGTCAACAATAAAATTAAATTAAATAGTTTTAATGATTCATATATAATAAGTTCTCACTAAATATGTTTCTGATATATGTGTCGTCCTTTCTCTAATTAAATAATCATGAGACTTTATCCCACCTCTTCATTTACTCTCATGAAAATAAAGCTATTAATTCAACGTCTATTTATTTTCATTGACGTAGGGCATTCTTCTTCATTCTTGAAAGACTTCGTACGAGTTTAGGTTAATTTATTTTAAAAATAAAATATAAAATAATTTCCTAAATTAAATTTTTTAAATATTTATCTTAATACTCCTTTATCAATTAAGCTTTACAAAGTGATACCATTGGCGTTCAATGTGTCTCCTAAAGCAAAGAACACTAAAAACCAAACATACTTATAATATTTACGGTCAAAACGTGCAAGGCTTAAAGCTATTATTATGAGACTGAAAAGCGAAAGAACATTACATAAATTAAACACTCGTAATATCAAGATGATGATAGTATCGTTTTCAAGGCATCCAAAGTTCCAGCCATTTCCCTTGTTCATGTTGTTCAAAGCTTTAAATCATACTTTTTGTCTTGTGTTGGCTTTATCGAACAGAAAACTAGGTCACACTTCGTGAAGTTTCCATTGAATACATTAAGTAGTCCAAGCTATCTTTTCATCTGGGCATATTCTCTCAATTTCTTTTGAAAATTTAAAGAAGGTAAATCACCTTCATTGATCAAGTTTGTTTTTTTTTTCGCTTTACGAATATGCTATTATTCTATGTTCCATCTTCTTCTTCTTCTTGGTTCTATAATTTTTAAAATGTTTAAGTATAATTTAATTAATTTCATAAAATAAGTAGCAATTTAATTAAAATGACATTGTGCAAACGACAGTTTAACTAGTATATAAAGCAAAATATGAAAATGATTATGTAGTAGGGGAAGCTAATGATAGCAGAAAATTAAAATACACATCTTTCTTTCTTAAAATACACAATTTTAGCTGAATTAGTTGGCAATTCAATTGTTGAGCTGCATATGTCAGAATGAGAATATTGACGAGGGAAAGAGACCAGTCATCTAATATCCGTGCCTAACAACATGTGTTACAACAAGAGCTGCATATGCATAGTTTTTTTTTTCTTCCTCTCAATGGAAAATAATCAAAATATATACAATGTACAACTTTACATGTTTTCCTCTTTACAACTAATGCTATTATAATTGCTAGAAGTTAAAAATGTAACTCGAAGAACAAGTTACAACAAGTATTTGGACTCGTATATACTGAATATTTATTTATCTGAATTAAATAGAATGCATGTTTGAATAAGCAAATAGTAAAATTAAATTATAATAAAAATTAATTTAATTAATTAAATATTTTTTATTTGATAACCGTTTGAGTTAAAATATAATTCATTTATATTTGATGTTTTTTAAATGAATTTTTTAATTAAGTTTTCTAACGTGTGCAACATTACACAATAAGAGTAATTAATGACTTAATTTTACATAATTTAGATTGATATTTATTCATTATTAAATTTTATTTATTTAGATTAATATATTTACTTTCAATCAAAATAATAAATGTATCTCTCATATAATAGTTTTCAAATTTTAATTAACTAATTGCTTTTGACACTATTCAAGAGCATTTTCATTGGGTTTTTTTTATAGGTTTTTAAGTGAAGAAATAGTATTTTATAGTTTTTTTCTCATTTGAGCATGACAAAGAAAATTTCTTTAAAATAAGATCAATATCTTCTACGATAAATTTTCTTTCCATTAAAAAATAATATTTGTTACAAAACTAATACCGAACTACAACTCAAACCACCACGGTGTAACCATTTTGTTGCTCAAACCATCACAATGTCAACACCACTCCGCCTTGTCGTGGTGGTTGCGACTCAAATCTATTATAGATCTCAATTACAACACCTTTGTTTCGCCACAACACCTTCATGTCGTTGTCATAACCGCTGAAATCACTACAGTGTCACCCACCACTTCGCCTTCTTGTGGTGGGTGGGTTATAGATCTGTTACGAATCTGAGTTACGGCTCCCTTTACATGTGTCATCGTATTCTCCCTTGAATTTAAATCACTTATACAGTTCACGATTGATGTTATAGAGAGTGAGAGCAACCATAACCACCAGAGAGTGGAGGCGAGAAAGGGAGCAAAAAGAAATAATTCATAGTGAGAAAGAAGATGAAAACGTTAACATAATTAACTGAAAATAAATAAAAATATAAAAATATAAGTTTTTTTAAGTTTCTTATAATTTCTTACTCTTAGAAATAAAATTATATATGAATTTTTAAAAAATACATAATATTGTGTAGACAAAAAAATAACTTAAGAAATTCTCTTAAGAATTTTTGATTGAAAATGCTCTAATGTGCACACTGAACCTGCAGAAGGAACCGATCTATTTTATGACTCTAAAAAACGGGGCAAAATTCGATCTAACATTATTATAAATAAATATAAGGGAATTTAATTAGGACATTTGATGCTTGATAAATAATAAATACCAGTACTTGATACGTACATCATTTATGATAATTTCAAAACAAAATAAATTGTCGAAAAAATCCATTGAAAAAGAAGAAGAAAAAAAAAGACACATTAAAAACCAAATTAATCCAATCATATAGTATTTTTTTTTTCAGTTATGTCACTCCGGGGAAGTAGGCATTACAAGATCTTTGTGTTTTTTGTTTTGTTGCCATTGAATTTTTTTTTTCAAAGCACAATCCAAACGCGAGTGACGTCAGCAACAACCGGTTATTTCGGGAGAGAAGAAGAGAAGCGAGGGAAAGAAGCAAAGACAAAATCAGAAAGAAAAGAAGCAACAAAACAAAACAACAAAAGTAAATAAAATAAATTTAATGACGCGGTTTTAGTTTAGTTTAGTAGCTTCTTCACTTCACCCTCACACCATTTGTGTTTTTCTCTGTCTTCGCCACTTCTCTTCTTACTTCACTGCACGTTTTTCTTCACTCTTTCTCTCTCTTACATGCCGGAATTTCCTCTCTCTTTCTCTCTCCGGAGAATAGAATAAAAACCCTAAACCTTCGCTTTGCTGCCACACACATCAGATCTACACTACAACTTCCAAGTTCAGGAATTATGTGTCACTAGCGATGTCCGATTCCGTTCCCAAAACGCGAAACCGTCCGGGGCCGTGGCCGCCGGCGCCGGACGCCAAGGCAATGCCGCCTGCTTCCTGGGCTAAGAAAACAGGCTTCAAGCCCAAGTTCTCCGGCGAGGCCAATGCCAGCGACTCTGGCCAGATAAGCCTGCAGCCCAAGCCTAGGGAGCCCGACGCTAACGTGGATCTCGAAGCGGGCCGGCCTGGGGCTCCGGCGAACGGCGTGACCCACCAAAATAAGGCTCCGCCGCTTCCACCTTCCAAGGATCAGGTCGTAAAGAAGCGAAAGGACTCCGACGGACTGCCCAAGAGCTCTGTTCCCATCACCAATGGCCAGGCGGTGACGGCTCCGCCTCCGCCGCCGCCGCCGCCTCCACGGAGGACGGCGAGGCATGAGGAAGTCGTGGACGCGCCGCCGCAGGAAGACGACGGTTTCGTGTCGAGGCATTCGCATATGAAGTATGAGCTCAGAGATTCGCCCGGTTTAGGTGAGAATAAGAATAAAGATATATGCTTTCTTTGATTTTGAAAATTTTGATGTAGAGTTCAACTTATGAGCTAATGTTTGTTTGTTTTTTATTTTATTTTTTATGGATGGTTTAGTTCCCATTGGTGTGTACGGTATTCAACATTACTTTTCGATATTGGGTTCGTTGATTCTCATTCCGCTCGTTATAGTTCCGGCGATGGGAGGCTCTCATGTGAGTGATTTCATGTTTTCTCCAACTAAGGCCATGTTTTGATAAACGAACTTCTCCGTAAGCACTTATAGGAGAAGAGAATCAGAATGTAAAATGAATTAAGCTTTTTTCGTGAGTTTAAATTAGCTTATGCATCTCAGCTTTTGGAGAAGTTAGATGGGAGAACTTCTGTAAAAGTTAAGTGTGTAATTTGATTTTAAGTTATGACTTATGAAAAAAACTCAATTTTTTCTACTTTCTTATTTTCTTCTCCTTTAAGTATTTATAGAAACAGGACCTAACTGAATTTTTATTCATTTATTTTGGTGAATTTGTTAAGTGGGTATTGTTATCTAATGTGTTTGTGGGTCTAGGAGGATACTTCTGCGGTGGCATCAACTGTGCTCTTTGTTTCGGGAGTGACTACACTGTTGCATACAAGTTTTGGGTCGAGGTTGCCCTTGATACAAGGGCCTTCTTTTGTTTATCTGGCCCCGGTGTTGGCGATCATCAACTCCCCCGAGTTTCAAGGATTAAATGCAAATGTGTGTTTTTCTTCTCATTTCTTCGTGTTTTGGATGATGTTTCTGTTGTTAGTTATTTGTGAGATGTCATGGGCTTTTGTATTATGTATATTGTGAGGTTTTTGATGGGGTAAGTGAAACTAAGACTGATGATGAAAATTTTTTGTATCAATTTTCAGAAATTCAAACATATAATGAAGGAGCTGCAGGGGGCTATAATTATTGGATCGGCTTTTCAAACTTTTATTGGATATTCTGGACTTATGTCACTGTTAGTAAGGTATGATTGTGGGATTTTTATGCCCGTTTATTTGTCTTGTTTTTTAGTACAAACTTTGCTGTTTCATCACACAGCATTTATTCTTGTGGGCAATTTATAAATGTGGTGCTAATTGCTATAGTTTGAGAGATACTAGTAGAATATTTGTAGGAGAAGAATAATAATGAGAATAGGAACAATAGGGAAATTTAATATTTGCATAAACGCTAATGCTTTAAAATATTGTATATGTTGGCGTTGTTTATTTGACTTTTTGAAAGGAAATTGTGTTTCTCTTTCACTATTAATTAAAGTTTTTCTCTAGTAATTAATAGCCATAATCATTGGTTGGTTTAATGTATGTATGAATAGCTTTACGTTACCTTCTAGGAATTCAATTTTAAGAACCTGAGATTATTCTTACATGAAAATGTGCTGTTTTAAATGGTTAAACATAGCGTGTTCGATATAATCTTTCCACACCATTTCTCATGGCTCCTTTCCACCTAATATGTCTATAAATATAATTCCTCTTGATTTAATTTTAGACAGTGCACGGTCAGTTCTGATGCTTCCATTCATTCTAATTTGTGTAGAGTTCATTTTTTTCTATTTCTTTCACTATGTAATAATAGTAAAAAAACTGTTGATGAATCATTGCTTAGGCTGAGGATTTATATGGGTTATATTGAAAATTGTGCAAAATTAATTACATATGAAACTGGCTATTTGTGGGAGGTTTGGAGTCCACTCCACACACCTAAAAGTTTCTTCCTAACACAGTTAGTAGACTTCCATACCCTCAGTCAAGTATTCAGAATGCATTTGATGCATCTCATTGCCAATATTGGTCAGATTGTTGTGGGGATTAGAACTGTTTGAATGTAATAGGTGTCAAACTGTCAGAGTTAGAATAAATTTTTGTATAAAATAAGCTGTATTTTGCCCCTTTTTTGGCAAGTGTCAACCCTTGCTTTAGCCTGCTGTAATGAGTGTGTTAAATGGTAGCATGCGGGGGGTTGAGATCATATTTTTTAACTTCACTGGGTACTTTTTCTTGTGGATTGCAGTATGGTGATATTCACCTCTGAATACCCCCGAGTCCCAGATGTATCCACTTTATGGTGATTAAATGACTAGTGTTTGAGTTGTTTGAAATAAAAATATTACATGTCATCTGAATTTTCAGGTTGATCAATCCTGTGGTTGTATCCCCAACTATTGCTGCAGTAGGACTTTCATTTTACAGCTATGGTTTTCCACTAGTTGGTACATGTCTGGAGATTGGTGCCGTGCAGATATTAGTGGTTATTGTTTTTTCTCTTGTAAGTTTGTTGAACTCAAGTTTTCACTGTTTATAGATGGATCATTGCACTGTGCTTAGTGCTAACATGCTTAATCTATTCTTTCTTGCTTTCTGCAGTATCTTCGTAAAATATCTGTTCTTGGACACCGCATATTTCTAATATATGCAGTAAGTTTAATGTTACAATATCATTCTGAGTTATACTCTTCAGAATTTGACATAATTGATTTTCTGTTAAGTGATGTTTTCTTTTGCTTCACCTAACTGCCAGGTTCCTTTGGGTCTGGCAATTACGTGGGCTGTTGCTTTCTTGTTGACTGAAGCTGGAGTCTACAACTACAAAGGATGTGACATAAATATACCTGCCTCGAATATGGTTTCGGAGCACTGCAGAAAGCATGTCTCAAGGATGAAGCATTGTCGAGTTGATACTTCTAATGCATTGAAATCATCCCCGTGGTTTAGATTTCCTTATCCATTACAATGGGGTACTCCTATCTTTCACTGGAAAATGGCTCTTGTGATGTGCGTGGTTTCCTTGATCTCATCTGTAGATTCGGTTAGCTTCTTGCTTTTTTTCTTAAAAAAAAAATGTTTCCTGGACTTTATTTATTATTTGTTTATCTTGACTCTGAATATGTTGATATTTAACTTCATTGTATTCAGTTGGGAAAGGTGACCATCTATTGGGTTTTTTGCCGTCTTTTTAATGTGCTAGGGAAAAGCTGCTCTCTTTCTTGCATGATACAAGCTCAAATTGAAATAATCATGTGTACCTAACAAAACTATTTACGTGTTTAATAGATGACGTCTTGACTTGTATGCTGAAGTAAGAAACTTGAATATGATATTCACTTCATTAGTATTGTCACTTGATTTTGATTGCAACCTTTGACATCAAAAGGTAAAAACCTTAAGAGATTGGAGGTCTAGGCATATATAATTTTTCAGATCCAAAGTTAAAAAATAATGGTTGCTGTCTTGTTTTGTTGTTTTCACGTGCTGCATTCATAGTTTATTTTCCTATTTTCTGTTTCCATTGTAAGTAAATACTATCTTTAAGGTAACGCAGTATGAGTTCTACCTTAGTTTAGAAAATCAAAGCATTGATGGCACTGATTTGTAATCACCAAAGTAAAATTTCAACACTGCAAAAAGCCATCATCTGATTTTATTTTGAAGATATTGTCTATATAAGTAAGAAAACAGCATTTATCTTAGATTAACAATATAATATATCAAAATTGAAATCATATTTTCATGATTATGTTTTCTATATGCAGAATTATATAATCACTTTATGTGTTGTTGATATTCATTTTGTTTTAAATTTTGTAGGTTGGTTCGTATCATGCTTCTTCATTATTGGTAGCATCCAGACCTCCAACTCCTGGAGTTCTTAGTCGAGGAATTGGTTTGGAAGGTCTTTCTAGTGTCTTGGCTGGTCTCTGGGGAACTGGAACAGGTTCTACTACCTTAACTGAAAATGTTCATACAATTGCTGTCACTAAAATGGGAAGCCGCAGAGCAGTTCAATTGGGTGCATGCTTTCTGATTGTGTTGTCTCTCGTGGGTAAGTGTCTAGTGTCTTTCTCTTCTTGCATCTACCTTTATCAGCCTATCTTGTGATGAATAGCCGCTGGACAGAAGTACATTTATTACGAGACTTTTCATGTAAAACCATTTGTGTAATATATCCTGGTTTTTTCCCTTTTGGAAGTTTAGAACAATTAGCAAAGCATATGACATAATCTCTAGCACAGGGCATTTCTGAAGAATTGGAGTCAGTAGACCAAATTCTTTTCATCAATCTTGTCTGTGGCGTCCACAAGTGAATCCTTAGTTTTAATTATTGTCCATAGTGATTTGAAATGCTGAACTGTAATGGTTACATCACTTTGTACTCATCAGGTTTTAGAAGGATATTTTGGTGGGGTATGTTTGGTTTTTAGAGTCTTTCCCATGTCTCTGTTGCAATCTGTACTCAACTGTAGAATTTTTCATGCAAATAAAAACATGTTTAATTTTACTTGTACTGGACAGGTAAGGTTGGAGGGTTCATTGCTTCAATTCCTGAAGTCATGGTTGCTGGTCTCCTATGCTTTATGTGGGCTATGCTTGCAGCATTGGGCTTGTCCAATCTACGTTATAGTGAGGCTGGAAGCTCTCGCAACATCATCATAATTGGGTTATCATTGTTTTTCTCTCTTTCCATACCTGCCTACTTTCAACAATATGGCATCTCTCCAAATTCCAACTTGTCAGTTCCAAGTTATTTCCAACCCTACATTGTGGCTTCTCATGGGCCATTCCACAGCAAATATGGAGGGGTATACCTTTTACTATTGTGAATCTTGTGCTGGATTTTGATGGCATCATTTGGTGTGATTGAAATTTGTTCATTACTATATGACTTTACGGAAATTTTGAAAAATGAAAAAGAAGAAAAGGCCCACCTTCGTCTGTTAGTGTGGGAGTGGCTATGAAAAGCAGTTCATGGCATATATATCTCCATTATTTCGTAATGAATGGAAACTACCTTTATATTCAATGTGGCATAGTAGTTGCTTGCATACGTAAGTTTTAAGATCAATTGTTTACCAAGTTTTCACGAATACTTGCACTTGTATATGCAGCATCTTTTGTGATAGAATCCTGCATGGTTGCTAACTTGTAAATGCTGCATAGTGATTGTCAATAACTACTATATATATATATATATGACATAATAACTTCATGATGCAGTGTACTAGCGCTAATAATAAACATGAGTATTGGGGAGTCGTCATAACTCATAACTTGGTTTCCTTTTTAATTTATGGCACTGGAATGCTGGCTACTTCCATTTTTAAGAGAAAATTTAATATCGTTGGTTTACATGTCAGGCTTTTCTAAACAACACATGTAAATCTGTTTCCTTTTGCAGTTAAACTATTTCCTGAACACAATCTTTTCACTACACATGGTGGTAGCTTTTCTTGTGGCCGTTATCTTGGACAATACTGTGCCTGGCAGCAAGCAGGAACGTGGAGTCTACGTTTGGTCAGAACCTGAGGTTGCTAGAAGGGAGCCTGCTGTTGCTAATGACTATGAGTTGCCCTTGAGAGTTGGTAAGATTTTCAGATGGGTGAAGTGGGTTGGTCTGTGAATGACAAAAGGGTTTTGTTGGTTGAATGAACATTTTCAGTTTATTGAATGTTATCAACCGCCCAAGATACCGTTCTAAGTCTGGATTCACATCTTCTTGGGCTCAATCATGAGTAGTATATAGTTGGTCATGTTACAGAGATCATTTGTGTAAATTGAAAATCCGGAGGGGTCTATTTGTGTTATAATTTATTAGATTAGCAATGTATTTAGTTTTGATTAATTCAAAATCTCCACATGGAGGTTTTTCTTCCTTGCTTTAAGGCGGCCTTTGACAAATCTTCGTGGTTATGTATATATATATATATACACACATTATATACCTGCTCAATCGGGACTAGAAAGTTTTTGTTTAATATATTTATTCCAATCCACCTACCATCTATGGCACCTAGCTGTTATTAAGTTGCCTACCTTGAATCTAGTTTTTGTTTTGATTCCTGTATTGACCATAAAAAAACTCTCGTGGAAGAAAATAACAGAACTACTCTATCATCAATGTCGTGGCTTTTGCCATTGTACTTTCTATGCAGTGAAATCCTTGAACTAATTTTACAACCTTTTTACCCCCTTTGAATCCTTGAAATAAAACCGTTTTAGGTGTTAGTGCAAGATGGTCCCATTTCCCGCGAAGTAACAGCATGGTAGAGTTAGCAAAGGGTATGCACAAGTCGTAGCCTTAGCAATCCTTGTCAACCAATTACTAAATCATAGAGAACCCACTTCTACAACAGTTTTTTCTGAAAGCAGTTATTACAATTAATGTGAGGCTCAACTCAGTGGAAGAGAAAGCTTCAAGTGATATAATAAAACCAATTATCCGGGGTTTCAAAGGCATGACAACTAACTGACACCTTCATTCTGAAAAGAGCCATCAACATTTAAGAAGCAATTGAAATACTTAAAGGGATTTTATACCAATTCCTTTGGATGCCTGATGGCTGAGGAGGACATGTCTTCGTAACAAAGGCCCGAAAATGACTTTACTTTGCCATAGTATAAAATGTAAAATGATTACGGTTCGGCACTTGATTGATTTTATATTATTCACTTAGCTTTTCGTGCATATATGTAGAAGCCGTAATGGATTGATACCTACATGGGCATTGATATAAACACTAGACAGAATCAGAATATAGATATTACAGTATAACTGAATTTAAATTGTTTTAGTAAAATGGTTCATTTACAGTAATTTTTGGGGTGTGTTATGGACCATCCGACTATGGATATAGAAAGAATAAATAAATAGAGAGAAGTGATAAATGTGATAAATATTTAATGAAAAATGAAGAAAAATAAAGATAAACACAAGTATTAAGTGATTTGACACAAGTGTTGTTCTATTAATATTTATTATTTAGTAAGAAAAATTAGTCATGTCATTAAATTTGTGACATAATTTTATCATTTAAGTTATAATCTTTAAGGATTAATTTAACAAAAAATTATATTTTTTGAGTACCAATTTAATATTAAGTTGTAAATTATGAATTAATTTATTATTAAATTGTCTGTAAAATTAATTTGTCATATTTTTTATACATTAAACAATTAAATTTATATTTTTTATATTTCGAAGACTAATTTATTAACACATCACATTTTCAAGGACTAATTGGATTAGACTATATATCCTATATATTAATTCAGAAGAAAAAAAAGTAGTATATACTAATGATACTTCATTCTTTTATTAGCATTTAAAGTATCAAGTGGTTCTACAAAGTATTTGATATGTACAAATGCCGTATGAGTAATTCAATTCTCAAATCTTCAATGTCAGTTAATTGGGATCCCATATAAATTTGTGTAGGCTATGGATAATTTAAAGCTTATGTGCGACGATGATGGTCAATGGAACAGTAGGTTCATTTTGCGTAATCTTTGCTGCTTGATATTATTATTGCCTTTAGTCTGCAACCAGTAATTCCTCCTTGGAATCTCAAAAAGGTGTGGAAAAATGTTTAACTCTCTCAAAATGATTTCAACAGAAAACCAAAGACTAATACCAACAAGCTATCAAATGAGCAATGAATAACATAGGCAGGATTTTACTTCGTCCAGAGTTGCGACTAAGCTTCTGATATCAATTCTCACCATCACTATCGCTTGCTCTTCATGGTTAACACTTAACAGGACAACTCCTGAAGTTATTTCAAAATATTTTAGCCAAAAGAAAATAGATATTTTCACTCAAAAGAATCTAAGTGAAAATCCCACATGATATGTAGTATTTATTTTCTATCAGGAGTGGCGGAACCATGACCCTAAATCAGTAGAGACAAGCTATAAAAAATAAAATCAGTAGATTCAACTATATAAATATATATGAAATAAAATATAAAAATATAAGATTTTATTTACAATTTTTAATTTAAAAGAAAATTTATTAATAAATTTTAAAAGATAAAGGAATGCATCACTATAGTGTAGGTCCGTCAATGTCCATCAATCTCAATCCTTCTCTAAGTTATATTTTTATTGGTGTCTCTTTTGTTAATTATGAGAACAAAAAATAATATAAAAAAATTTATAATAATTCACCTGTTCTTATTCAATCAAGTAAACTATATCTCTTTAACATATTTTGACCAGTATAGATAAAGAGGAACCCAATATAAAATAATGTTAACACAATAAATATATATACGAATTTGATAATATTGACGAGTACAAGGAAAAAAGTGTGGTTGTCACTCGTCAACAATGGCAATTACGCGCAGGTGCTACGCGGCAGCCACGCACGTGTTCCACCTATGACCTAACTATTAAAAATCCTTGATTTTCATCATGTACTCCACAGTGATATATAGCATAAAAATATTTTTTGGATAGATATTTACACATGCAAATTTGAAGATATGAATAATTTTTTTTCCATAAAAAAAAAAAGGTGAAGTGCTTTTGTAATATATGAACATCTCTGATTTCTGTATTCCTTTTCGTATGCGACTTTTCAATTAGCAAGGAGAAGGTCAATGTTATTTGATTTTTTCCGAAAGAAAAGTAAAAAAAAAAAATTAAATCTGCTTATACTCTACGACTTCTAATTTTTGTTTGGTCATAGTCATATAATTGGAGTTTAAAAACGAAATACGCACAATATACACGTGGTACCTAATTAAGTAGTAGTTGTCAAATGTCAATTAAGTAAGTTAAGGAGCCCGTCTATATTTGCTGCAAATTGTTTTATATTTTTTAATACTAGTTATAATTAAAATTAATTTAGATTTATTTTTAGTTGTTAGAAAATTATTGAGCTTAATTTTATCCAACTTTAAAACAAACAAACCCTTTCTTATATTCGCATATATTTTAGAAAATATATTATACAAATTAAATTTATTTAATGAAGTATAAAATAATTATAAAAAATTATAAAAAAAATTTAGATCTATTCAATAAAAACTTTTAATTTGACATTTGGATTAATAAATTTTATATATTTACAGTTATTTTTTTTACTGCATCTAGAGTTATTGAAAAGAGTAATGCAATCAAGAGTATTTTTTTTCTTTCCTTCCTGGAGTAACTTGATCATCTTCTTTATCTCTCTTTAGATTATACATATAAGATATTAAATTATATTGTTATAAGTTATATAAACTATTACACTATAATTAACTTTATATAAAATATGATTTTTATTAATCTAATTATAACTATATATATTATTTTTATTGTTTGTGTGAAATTTTATTAAAATTAAATAAATATAAGTACGTAATTAAAGAGTATTTATTTTCATTTATTTTAAAAGTATATATTACATCAATTCGATGTAATTTAATGGAATAATAAATAATTTTATTATAACATAATAATTTTGATTATATATATAATCAAATTGTAAATTTTACAATAAAATTATTTAATAAGCAGTTATTAAATAATGTAATAATTAAAGTAGTTTATAGCAATGTAAAATATGGATAACTTTGTTGCTCTGGCTTGATACACCTCAAGCTACTCTTGCTTCCCTTTAACAGAGAATAGATTGTGCGTATAATACCATAATAAATAGCTCTAGGCTCTAGCAAATGGTTGATGAGCAATGAAAGGAGAAGGGGAAGAGGGAGTGCTAATATATGTTGTGATTCAATGATTCTTATTGATAATTTTTATTTTTTTATTATAAGATATAACGTTAGTTAACTTAATTTTTTTTATTGATAAATATTAATTGTTAGAATATTAATTTTGTTAGTAAAAAAATCAAATCCATAATTTTTTCTTTTTTTTTCTTTTTCCTTAATCATCCGATCTACCCTATAATTTCCTCTCCTTAACATACTAAATATGTATGTTTTCTTGGTTTTGCGTCATTAAGTTGACAATGTAAGCTGATAATTTAATTTTACATTTTATCCTTTCCCACACCCACACACAAAAAACTTGAACTTACGTGTTTGACATAAGAAAATTAGTCTTGGAGGAAAATAGTGCCTATACCAGTACCAAGTCATATATTATGTAAGTGAAGAATAATTTTAAATTTTTCTATAAATTTTTTCCTTTTTAAATCCTCTTATTTATTGTGTAAAAAGAATATTTAACATTTTTATATTTTCAAAACATTAAATATATTTAATTTTTATTTAATGTTTTTGTAAATTATTAATAAAACCAATAAAAAAAATACACATGAGGGAAGGAATTGCTTAAGCATGCTTATGCACACAATATTATCTATCTTGAAGGTTTGACGACTAATTTGTAGAACTTCAACTAATTAAGCTGCATTTGTAAACTTTGATGATTGTCACATATGGAATGATACGTTGTGACGCACTTGGCCAGCACAAAGAGGTTTAGTTGTGGTTTTGAATTTTCTCTAATTAATGTATCCTTACCTACTTTCTGCACTGTTTTGCGCTCTAAGTAGTTATTTAAAATGCCTAAATTAATGAACGATGTACTATAACAAAAGTAATTCACATAATTATTCATTAATTTCATGAGTAGCTGAAGTTGTTTTTTGTAATGTTTAAAAACAAAAGACTCGACCATGTTTTTAACAATTGTAAAGGATTCATGAATTAGTTTTTCTTATGTATATATTCTGATCATAATTTATCTTCCTTATTGTGTTGATATGGAAAAGTAAACCGATGGAAAGGCCGAATTTATTTTTAAAAGCGCATATTATGTTTAATTATGCCATGAATCCTCAAAACCAAAACCCATAAAATGTCATCAACAAAATGTGTTCTGTTCTGTGATATCTACGCGAATAAAAAAAATTATAACAATGTATTCTTTGATAATTTTTGTTGTAAATTAAAATATATTAATTTTTTATCAGAAAATTTTTTAGTACTATATCATAGGTAAAAGGAGTACCCAAACCCTTTTACAAAAAGAGGCCAACCCAAAGGTTATTTTGTATTTACATATATGCCAACATAAATATAAAATAACCTATGCCTGACAGATATACAATATACTCCCACTGCCTCATGAAATTTATATTCGCTACATCCACCTCTTGAAATACCATGTATAAAATTTATTATATAACTTGACTTCAATTCCATTCATTAATAATGAGTTTCGCTCATTATTTTATGATTATTAAGAAAATTTAAATAATAATGAAAAAATTGTTCAACCCCCCTCCCCCAATATAGGAATAATTATATGATAACACCTAACCCACAAAACTTGCTGGGCTTAGTTAGTGTCGTAATTATAGCATGGATTTATTGTTGTTCCAGGTCCGCCACTTATATTAAGCCAAGTGATTATAGTGGTGAGAAAATTAAATGAAAATCATTTTTTTATAGTAACCAATCGATTATTTCTGGTAAATGATGAATTTTGTCTTGCACTTTAAATTCGTACACAATTTTAATTTCGTACTATGAAAATGATCAATTTAATCCTCAATTTTATAAATATACCCACAATTTAATATTACCATCAAGTTTCATCCGTCTTCGTTAATATTGTGGTACATCCTTGATGACGTGACAAATTCATGTGTGGAGAGACATTCCATATCAACTAACAATGTTTTGGATTAAAATACCAGTGATCCTTTTTTTTTAATTTTGATTTTAAAATTTACAAAAAGCAATTGTTATTCTGAAAAGAAGATTTTTCTTTCTAATTTCATGATAATACTTTTTTTTTTGCAACGACGGAATAATCCCTAACAAATATAACTTAATATCAAATGGTTCATGACAATACTATCAATATCAAACATGTACCATTAAAATACAAATGTTGTTCAATATACATAGCTAACATATCCTCACCATTATCAAACAGAATTAAACCATCCTCAAACTCTCTTTGATCCCGGTACCAAATAAAACACCTTTTGAAGCTCACTACATCCACTCTAAGCCTTATGCAGGTCATGGACAATCCAAACATTCACCAAGTCAGTCTTCAACGCATAGGAAGAAATCAAACGAAAAAAATACACACACTCCAACTAACAATTTAATTTGATCCACACATATATGGCCCAATGCGTGACTTTCATTTTCATCGCAAGGATTTGTCACATCATATCTTTAACATCCCACATGGTCAAAAACATTAAAAATAATGGAGAAGACTTGATAATATGACTAGATTGCTCAATACATTTATATAATTGTATACTAAATTGATCATTTTTCTTATATAGAGACTAAAATGATAACATGTGTAAAGTTCGAGACTAAATTATTCATTTATCCTATTATTTCATTCAAGAAATGGTTTACAATGCAAGTAGGGATATAATGATAGTTGTGGACGCTAGCTTACAAATTAGAGGCTCTAGCTAAGCCATGAGTCACTAAATTAGCTTGTCTTCCAATGAAACAAACCTTGTAGATTGATTCTAATTTCAAGACCTCCTTACAAGCTCTTGTAATACTACCAAAAGCAGATAGGTCCTCCCTATCCTTCTCAATGGCCAAGGATACTTGTTGCCAATCTAGCTCAATAACAACACTTTGGATATTCAACTATTGGAGCCAACTTATTGCCTCATATAAGGCCATAGCCTCTCTCCCTCGTGGACCATAGGCAAACCATCCTTAGAAATGGTTCGAGCTCCTATGAAGTTTCCCCCTTCATGGTGGCATTCACTTATGCTCCTCAGACCTCTCCTGTTGGCTAGATTTATGTTTTCCTTCGACGTTTTTCGCCAACCTCCATTAAGGTAGCATCTCCTCAGCTACCATTATTGCGGCCTTTAGGCCTACCTCTTTGTCATTCCATAGTTTTCCATTTCAATCCCGCCAGATGCTCCACATAAGCATAACAACTCGCACCATTTCACTTTCATTTAGGTTCCCTAATAGCTCAAAAACCATGTCTTTAAAAGCCTCTGCCCTATCTACAAAAGACGATATTTTTGTCCATAGATCTGCATGGTTCCAGCAAAAACTGTTGGTAAATATTTGTGTTTTAATTTAAAATTTATAAATATATATTAATTATATTTTATAAAATAAAATATTTATTTTAGATTTTCTTAAGATTTTGTTTTAATGAGTCAACTAGTTTGTTATGTTTGTTGTGACAACTGTAGGTTGATTTTCCAACGGTCATATTTTGTTGTTGCAAAATGCTTATATATATATCTCTTTCCTCTTTTCTAAAAAAACAATAAAAGAGCTCTTGTTTCTTTCTTCAAAAAAATGTCTCTTTCTTTTCCTATAATTTTCGTATAAAAAACTTATTTTTGTGAGAGCAAGAGCATTGGTGTTTAGAAGGTTCGGGGATCCTTTCGCTGCACACGATCAGAATCAACTGGTTGTCGTATCTTGGGAGATGAGCGCAATCAAATTTTTCTACCAGTGCAGTGGGGCGTTTTCTCTCTATGATAGCGTTTACGCGCTTCAACCCAAACTATATCTTTCTTCCCCTAATTTATTTTTTACTTGTGCTTATTGTATGTTATAATGCATTATTCATGTGCTGTCAATTAAATTTAATTTGATACTGTTATTTTGTTATTTGATCCAAGACTGGGCATCTTTTTCGTATTTATTTTCCTTCATTTTTATTTTATTTTCCAACAAAAACATCTATCAACAGTTCTCTAAATCAGTGCCACATTTGACACACAGAGAAGAAAAATTCACATGGTGCCTTTGGAGGTTGCACCTTGTGGGGAGACATTCTCGAAATGCTTTCCACAAGAAATCGATAACTTTTGGTGGGATTTTCAGGTGGCTCAAGCTCAAGCTCTCTTCCCTAAAGCCATGGTACGTTGACTTCACTGAGTAAATATCATCCTTATTCCAACCCCACACTCTTTCATCAGGTACCTTATTTGGGATTATGGGTACCTTCAGGATCTCCTCAATATCACTAGCTTGGAAAGAATGATTGAGTATTTCACTGAAGCTTTACATAGCGAGATCGGCCTAAGCTCCTTCATCGGCGATGGATTATCGCACTTCAGAATGAGAGTGATGTTTGTTCAGTTAAAGCCTTGTTTACCTCATCTGAAATACACGGTTTGATATCACTCACCACTGTATCATAATCAACATTATGAGCTTCAAAAAGCTCCTGAAAATAACACTTCACAACCCCACTCTTTCCTACGTTGTCGCGACTTCCTCTCCTTCCTCATTTCTTAGCATTTTCATTGTATTCCTCTTCTTTCGTGTGGTTGCTGCCGCGTGAAAAAATTTCGTGTTTTCATCTCATAAGAATTGAATTTTCATATTTAAAATTTAATACTTATAATATCACTTATTTATTTGCATATTTACTGAGTAACGTGAACACTCATGCACAATATTAAATGTTTTCCTTTTCCATTTCAAAAATATATATATTTTCCTTTTCGTTTTCTCTATTATTTTCATAAAACTCTTTCAATGATTTTTTTTTTATAATTAAACAAAGAAAAACAAAGACTGCCCACTTATTTCAATTAAAAAAAAAAAGGACATTTATCTTCCTCTCTCTCTCTTTATATATATGTGCATAGGGTGGTTTGAGGTGTTGAACTTGTGTACCATGTTTAAAACAACTGAGATTTCCAAATAAATAAATTCAATCGTGGGTTTCACACTGGAGGATATAACAATTAATTATAGATTCAATGAGTGAGGCTATGAAAACACCAACAATCCAAGTGAGATTCATAAATTCAATCAGGGCAGTTCAGTTTTAAAAGTAAAATAGACCCAGAGAAAACTCATTATTAACCAATCAAAAAGGTGAAGCATCTTGCAGTATTTTCGTTTTCGGTACAGATATTGTTTATACTATTGTATATTATTCATCAGATGCGTGTCCTGCTTCCCCTGCCATATTTTACGTGCATAGCTTAGTATATACTAAATGAAAATAAAATGTCAAATATGTATAAATGTTGTTGGTTTTGTTTCCAACTTTTCGTACCTGGCCCACGAAAAGCAAAAATACACCTGCCATTCTTTTCAGACGCCACTAAATAGAAAACACGTATACCATTTTCGATATATGTTGTCGCTTTTTTATGTATATATATATATATATATATATATATATATATATATATATATATATATATATATATATATATATATGAAAAATGTTAAACAAATCACTCAGCAGTGGGTGACCCATCAAACACGCATGAGTATTAAAAAAATATTATTTTATTATTAAACAATTTTAATAAAATAAATAGTAAAAACAGAAGAAAATTTTTAAATTAAATAAAAAAGAATGAAAATAAGAGAAAAAAAACCCACTTATTCTGGTTCTTCCGTAGAACCATCATTCTAATAGTGATTTTGTTATTTTTGTTTGAGGCGATTGAAATGCTGTCATCATTGTCGGATATTCGTCCTTTTGTCACTACATGAGTGAAATCCAAAATTCATTTCGCAATCCCTTCTACTTCGAACATTGGAGGAACAATTTCCTCAATGCACCCCATGAAGATTGTTTAACATAAGTGAGACGGTGGAGGTTGTTGGTGTGAAGTTGTTATTGTCGTTGCATTCACATTATTGTGACTACGTTGGTGAAATCAAATTTTTTTCCCTTAAAAATGTGAGAATTTAGTTAAGTCTTAAGAGAAGATGTTTATTTCATGTATTCACAATTTCATAGTTTTCTTCATAATTTTGGGGTTTAAATCATTGACTAAAAAATTACATGTCTTAGAGAGGTTTGGTGGGTGACTGATTAGATACACATCACATCGTTTGATTCCTTTCTTAAGGGACACTTCATTGTTGTTATATCTAAAGCATTAAACAAGTGTCATGCACTCATGCTTTATAATTTGAAATTTCCTCGTTCAGTTATTCATTGAGTTTCATAAAAGATAGAGAATCGAACTGATAATGGTATTAATAGAACTCAATATTTAGTTATGTTAGGTTTACCAACATATCAAATGAAAAACCTCAATTTACATGTGCTTTTGATATATCTTGATTGATTGATATGTGATGATTATATGCTTGCCATCTATGTGAACTTAATAATCTTGTCAATTTGTACAAAAAAATGTTTTGATCTGTTTTTATAATTTTGGTGGTTCTAGCAAGAATGAAAATGCACAAAATCCTTCAAATATACCTACAAGCAATTTGCGAATCCTTCAATTTTTTCTTTTAAAAAATTATTATTATTATTATTATTATATTGATACTTCTAAGAGAAGTCACTTTCATAATGATGCTTATTTGAAGATTAATCCCTCTCCACCAAGGGGTGGACTGTGGGGCTTGCATGCTAACTTTTTTTTTTTTGTTATAATTGTTTTAGAGTTTTAATTCTTTACTTGTTTTGACTTCAGCAATTATAGTATTTTGTCATGCATTACCCCACCACAAGGTTTGCAAAATGTGCTCACGGTCACAGTGCTTCCATTTAGGTCAAGACTCAAGAATGCCTGACATGTAGTTATATTTTCATGAATCGGGTGTACAAGCCTTCTCTGCATAAGTTGAGGGTAATTGTCTTTATTAGCAATGGTTAGACTCAAATCAAAAGTTAGCTCATGGAAAGATAATTATTTCAATTTTATAAAAGAGTAATTTAGTTTATACATTTAATCCTTCACATCCAAGTTGAGATATACAGGCAACTTAACATTGAAATGGAATAAATTTTAATCATTATGTTGGAAATAGATTATTGGATATATAAAAGTGAGTCCCATCAACAATCAGAAACCTAAAAAAATCTTTTAAAATCAATTAAAATATTAATCGTGAGACCTACTTTCGTGCAATTTTTGTTTTATTTATATTTCTTTTTATCCAAATATCAATTGAGTTTTATAATTTTTAAATATAAGAATCTAATGAGATAAATTTTATGTCTTGAATAAATACCAAAAAATTTAAAATTATGTCTTAATATTGAAAACGATCAACTTTTTAAAAAGTATCAGCATGCTATAAAATAATTACTTAAAGAATCATATTATTTTAATTTAAAATAAAGTCAAGAAATCATTTGAGTAATTTAATCTAATATTAATCAACATGACATGTTTTTTTTCTTTTTTCTTTTCTCTGCATGAGATATCTTAATAGCCTTCTCTACATCAATTATATAAATTCAACCAAAAAATAATTTTCATATTATTATTATTTTTAATTAAATAAATATATAAATAACTTTATTACATAATTATATCATATTTAAAGTGATAAAACATCAATGATTAAGTAATTTAGTTATCGTTGTAGAAAAGCCAAAAGGTTTAAGTGTTACTGGATTCTTGACAAATAATTAGTCCTATTGTGAGTTCAAATAATTAATTACTTTAATTATATCTCTTGTCTTATTCAGAAGCGAAAGCTGAAAGGTCTTAATAATAATAGTTACAAAATTTATAAACTATTTAATTTATATTCCCTCCATTCTATTGTGGTTGTGGTTGACGTTTTAACATCAACATTTATTTTAAATTAGTTTTCGTTTTATAAAACCAATGAATCATTAGATATTTTTCCATGAGCAGTTTTTACTAGAAATTAGATGAAATAAAGTCTAATTAATTAAAAGGATAAAGGATAGAATAAAAAATTGCATAACATATATTATGAACTTCAAAAAAGTAATTATATTTTTTAATAACTTTGATAAAATCCTAAACATCATATAAAAGGGAACAGAAAGAATATACAACTTACACATATAAATTTTAACGTTAAATTATATTATTGAATATGATCATTTTATCATATATTTTAGAAGGCTAAATTGAATTCTAAAAAATAAAAAATTAAATAAAACCTGAAAAGTAAATTAAAAAAACAATTTAACCAAATTTTAATGTAAATTTTTCCATGTCCTCATCTTAGAAGATTTCAAATCTTTAGCTGGCCAATTTTAAGGCTCATGTCCCTTGTGTCTCTTGAAGTCAGCAATAGCCAATAGTCACTTGTCAGCTTTATCTGGGCAATCAAGTTTTTCTTTTTTTAGTTTCTCTTCTCTTTTTTCTTTTCTTTTTTTAATTGTTAGGAGTACTTTATACGTTATTTATGAGTTATACATAGCAATGCAATGCATAACATTAGTTTGTCTAATACAGTACTAAGTTTACATTCAACCAATTAAGAGTTTTTTTTTTCTCGGAAGCCAATTAAGAGTTCGTGTAACATTAAAATTTATAACTTCAAGGAAAAAATAGATTCATACCAAAAAAAAATTACATTGTCTTTTCTTGAAATATATTTGTTCACTTTTTTATCAGTAATTTTTTTTAATTTTAAAGTAAAAATGAAAAAATATTTTTTACTTTTACTTTAAAATATATTATCTTTTCCCTTAAAGACTAATGAGTTAAATTTTATTTTTTTAAATATAATTAAATCACTTAATAAAAGTCAATAATTTATGTTAAAAATGTTGATGATATGTTCTCTATTCTCCAACATATTATTTTAAACACGTTATTTATTATTAATTACAGATTTTTTGTAGTCACAAAATTATATTAGTTGAGTTTCACTTCTAAAATAGGTCATCGTGGTTGAATTGTATTAATTTTGAGGAAAAATCACTTGCTCCTATCACTTTTATTTCATTCATCGGCCATCAAAATGATATGATTTTAAAGTTCAATGTAATTCATTTTGATTTCAGTTATATTAGTTTTCATTTTTGTTTCTCAACAGATCGTACAAACTCTCTCTTTCAATGCACATTAGAATAACTAGATTAAAGGAAAGAGATTTTAGGTATTATTTTTTAACAAGAGTGTTTATATATATATATATATATATATATATATATATAAATTAATTTTTTAAAAATATCAATAGATAAAGTAACCTTATATCAAAATATAAATTGTTTATCATAGATTTCTTCTTTGAATGTTTATAGATTAAGCTTATATTAATTAAATGAAATTATAGATAAATATACCCTTAACTACTTAATCAAATAAATTTATTTTAAAGGTATTGAAATGTCAAACAAATATTGTTAGTGATACTTATATAATAGTTATAGCATTGCTGTATTGACTGAGTCTATGACCGACTCTATTTTAAGACTCCACTGCATCATTTGATAAATGATACAGACGTATTAGATATGAAATTAAGAGTATTTTTAATGAGATTTTTGAGTTGGATTCTTGAATTTAAAAATTTCTTTATATCAATTCTATCACTAGTCATTCAAGATTTCCAGCATGTAGATTAGATTCTAAGGAAAAAAACTCTTAAGAATTTTTTTTAAAAATATTTTGTATTGTCTCCTCCCTAACTAATTAAATTTAATTTAAAACTAGTTAATAAAATATATTTAATTAAGATCCTAAAAGTAATTTAAGAACCCAAAATAGAATCTACTATTAGAACAAAAATATGAAAAAATTCTTACATTCTATATGACAGAACTCACAAAAAGTCATTCAAAAATTTAAAAGTGCTTCTAATTCAAAAGTGGTTTTGCCACTAAAGATGTCCTTAGTTTATTATTAAGAAGATCACAAACAAACAAATTATCTTTATCCGTGTTTTTTAAGAGAGAAATTTTTGGTTTTTTAGAAATTATAAGTTTAGAAATTTAGTTTCTCATATATTTAGTATGTAGTTTAAAAATAACATTTCTAAAAAATAATATTTTTTGAAAATACTTTTTAATCAGTTCTTCACAAAAAAAAATCATGGAAGAAGATGAAAATCTTATTTTTTTTAGTTTAATTTTTCCTTTACTACAGTAAAATATCATTTTATTCTTTATTAAATTATATAATATGATAAATAATTAAAATAATTAATAAAAATATTTATAATTCTTTAATTCTTAATAAATTTATATAAAGATTCTCAATTATTAATCAAATAAATTTTATTTATTCATAAGAAACATGATTCTCATGGTTCCTAGACATAGAAAAACTTTTTCTCAACTAAACATCCCTTTAATCATTTTAATCCCTTTTTTCTTATTTTTAATTTAAGTTTCTAAAAAAATATAAGTTTGATCCGACTTAAATTTAACTTGAAATATTAAATCATTAGTCTCCATATCAAACTTGGCATATTTTTATTCCTTCTATATTTACCATTCAGGTTGCAAAGCCTAGCATCAATAATTCAATATAAGAAAAAACATGAAAGAGAAAAAAACTTAACTTTAAAATAGTTGTTTGCATGTATAAATGTGACATCAACTTAGCTATTTAATATCAAATACATTTAGGTAATTTTTAAGTTCTAAAATCCGGTCATTATATCATATTCAAATGTCACATCAACTATTTAATATCATATTTAGGTTTAAGTTCTAAAATCATGTTGGTCCTTATTTCCTGAATTGAAGATCATCAAAATTGGTTTAATTACTTCTTAGACCCAAATTTATTACCCATAAATAACTTGAGCTGTGAAATTAAGTGTCCATTTATTTTCCTAAAATGAAGAGAGATTATGGAAACTTTAGCTACATAGTTTTTTCTAGCTTTTTGAAAATTATCCCACCTTTCAAAAAAAAAATAATCCTACTGCATTAAAGCTATATAACTTTGTTTCTTTTTGCAAAATACAAATTTAAGTTATAAAATATCATTTTTGTATATTTCCCAAATGTTAACCAGATAATAAAAAGAGTAATGTGTACCAATAAAAAAAGTAACATTATATATTTTTACAAATCCACCTACTGCTTTATAAAGAAAATATTCAATTAAAAAATAAATATATCTAATATTTTAAAAATATAAAATTGATTTAATTATTACCATAAAAAGTAAAAGTACATTTATATTCTGGGTTTAGGTTTAGTGCAGTGTATTGGATTAAGATTCTTAAATACTAATTTAGCATAAAAAATTTGTGAATTTTAAAGATTATGTAAAAATATTATGAATTATCAAATTTATTTACAAGATTTTTATGATAGTTTAGATTTTAATAGATTTATATTATAAGAATTTTAAAGATTTAAAATGACTTTATAGATTTATAAGATTTGAAAGGATTATGCAAAATTTTAAAAACATATTCAAAATTACAAGAGTTAGTAAAAAAAATAATAACAAATGGTGAAGTTTGGATAAAAAATAGTACAACCAAAATAATTTTCTTAATCTTTTAATAGTGTTAATCGTGAAAATTGTACTTACTCCTCAAAAGAAAGATATGTTCAAATTAGCAAAGTAATTTCCACTAAATGATTTTATTAACAAAAATAATGTTTAAAGATGTGACATAGAATTCATTCTTGATTTTGAATTCTTTTTAATTAAACAAGCAAATTCATAGTTTTCAATTTATCGAAAAATTGTTTAGTATTTAATGCATACAACAGTTATAATTTCAATAAAAATGTCCATTTTTATATCACAATAATATAGTAGTCTATAAGATGATTAGTAAGTAAACTTGATAAGAGTGTTTTTGATTTAAATATTACTTTTATAATAATTTCAATTTCGATAGTAGTTCTAAAAACAATGAGAAATCAAGACCGAATCTATAGCCAATTTTCAATGATAGATGTTGTTGGTATTTGAGGAATTAAGTGATAGTTTTCGAAATTAGTCATCGGCA